>NW_010248176.1:0-116119 GCF_000690775.1 Eurypyga helias | reverse complement strand
CCTGCTGAAGACCAAGGGGGATTTGTTAGTGACTAACATAAGCTGTAATAGGGGAGATACCTGACTCTGCAATAGCCTGATGAGTCACTTAGGAGGGCAGTGAAAAGACCCCTGTCTATTTAAATAGCCATTAACTGTTTAACTAACTAAATGGGGTTTAATGACTGCTTCGCATTAAAGCTGGTAGATATCAGTGATCTGACCCCAGCATTGTAAACAGCAAGACAGAACTTTAATTTGCTTATTCTTTGAAGACGAGCCTTTTAGCATTCTAATAAAGCAGGACTCTAATCTACACAGGATGAACGACAGTATGTTTTAAATAATTATACTGCATGGCTAAACAGTCACTGCTGTAGGAGGACAAAGACCAAAAAGATTAGTTCATACTAAATATTTCTCTTAAGCGATGTTGTTTTCCCCTCCTAATTTGGTTTCCTTACAACAAACTTTGCCTTGACAATTATTCGCTTGATTACTGTAAGAGTGCCAACATATTTTAGTATTTGGGGCTGATACACAGAGACTGGGAAAACCTGACACAAGCAAGTTTTGCTGCAGATTGGAGATTCGGCTTACTGCACAGAAAGCAGTTTTCTATATGAAAACTATTAAAGTATATGGAGAGTAATTAAAAGCATCAATTAAGAATGTGAAATACAAATAATTTTATATTATCCAGAAAACTTACTCTGACATACTAAAATGGGTGCTTAAAAGAAACTGGCATGTGGGCTGCCACTTTTTCAGAGCTCTAAAACACTGCCAAGTGGTGTCTGAATGTACCATTTGATGCAGTATTTACAGGGAAATAATTTATTCTTACAATTTAAATTAGCATAATACACTGTCACTGTGTTCATCTGTATGAAGATACCCAGAAGTGCCACTGCCTTGCTGACAGTTAAACTTAATTCTGCAAACAAACTTGTCTTTTTATGTGTGTGGAAAAGACACAACCTGACATACTCCACGCTCTAGCTTTCCTGTGCCAGGAAAAAGGGCAACAGCACTATCAGTTGCCCCCATGCTTTGTCACATTTTCCTGAAATCAGTCGTTTTTACTGTGAAATAGTAAACATTTAACTGATATTTGATTTTAAAATTAATCTGTCAGAACTATGAATATATTTAATGGCTCTAGGGCAGGAATTTTCTGGTTTATGTATGGTTGTGTAGTTTTTTCCTATGGAGAGTCACTGCAGAAGGTTGAACTCCCTGGTGCTGAAGAGTTACGTTCAAAGAACAGCAGAGACACTTAGCACTGCTCTTTGGCAGAAAGCAACAAAGCAGTTACCCACCACCACACATGCAATTGCTCAAAAAGGTTCCGAAGGAGTTTTTTACAGAAAACAAGAGTTAGAGCAAAGTTCAGTCAAACTAACCTTGTTATTGCTTGGGAATACGTTGCTACTGAAGTCTAAAATATGACGCTGCATGTTCAGGATGCTAACTACTTACCACATTGTTAGCACTGACACATAATCCTGGGGTGGAGGGTGCACAAAGCAAAATTCTAGATCACTTCATGCCAAAATGGGAACAACCTCTCTTAGTGTATGTGCACACACATGCATGCAGCATTGAGAGACAAAGAGAAAGCTGCTGTTGGAAAAAGCAGGACACAGTTGCCTTCTGGCACTCACTGTTTGCTAGGGTTCTGCTCAGCAGTATGAGTACTCTTCTGCTTGTCTTACTTTTAATTTAACTTCATGAAAACACAGAATTCTTTATGGAAATCAAGTAGAGCAATTTGTTGTTGTTGTTGGTTTCTTTTTCCTTTTTTTTTTTTTAACAAGCTCCTACTTTATGGAAAGACAAAATGGCGGTAGCCTGACATAAACACCAAAAAGGGGAAGGTTTCAACGCAAAGGATGGGTGCACTGAAGGATGGGTCCTGCAATCCTGCAATGTATAGCATCACATCTTTGGAATAGTTTAAGGATTTATTGTCAATGCACACGTAAAAGGGACAGCGAACTTTCCCTAAAGTTGTTAACAGTTGATGTATCACAAGGTCAGCTTTTTGGGGCCTCATGATTTATGAAATTACTCAAGGAGGAAATATATACAAAGTATTCCCTCATATTGATGTGGGAGAACAAACGCTGGAGACCCTCTACCTCACCTATGGAAGTTTAATACTATAGAGGAGAGGAAAAAGAACAATTAACATCTTTGCTTTTTAAGGTACAAATGTACAATTTTTCAAGAGCAAGAAGATGACATGTAGCCCTGCAATATGATCTAGTAACTTCATGATGACATCTTGTCCCAGGAAGAGCTTGGGGACAGACTGAGCTTTAGAAGACATGGTTCTTCAGGCCCTTTCAGGAAGACATCAACGCACATCCCCTTGCCATGTGTTATGCTCGACCCTCCATCCACAGTCAGCTCAGAAGCTCAGGGCAAGGCAGGGGCTCTTGATTGGGGGTGCAACCTCTCAGATGCCAGATAAAACACAATAAGCAGAAGCAAGCAGCTGGTATACACCCATTGGTGACATGTTGCATCCAAGTAGGGGCATGAAAAGAGGAATTAGGGATAAGAATGGTCTGAGAAAAGGACTGTATTCTTCAGCAACTTCAGCAGAAATGAGGAGCAGAGCTGACTCAGAATTTTATTTTTTGGGCACCAAGGGAGTTTGGGTCTTCACCAAACAAAAGAAATTTTCTATTGCATCCAGCCAGACCAACAGTTTCAGCAAACACATCCTGAAAAGCCAGTTGGATAGTTTCAATTCAAATATATTGTACCATGCTTCTTTATAGATCACTTTCCCTGTGCATCCACCTGTGCAGGTAGGCACCTACCTACTCCTTATATTTTTACTAAATGGTCATGCTCACCTTGAAAAGCCTTGTTCTTACTTGCTCAGTTTAACCCTTTGCGCTTCCTGCTGTAGCTGTGTCACAAGATGTTGTAGGAAGAAAATAGATCTATTAAAAGGCATGGGCTATCCCTTTGTCAGCTCATCAAGGGAACAACCCAAACTGTGAACCCAAATCCTAACCTACCCTTACACAAAGTGTGGTAGCACCAGACGATGTCTCCATCTACTTTCCTTGCAAATCTGTCAATTTTACTAAAGTATGTTTTAGAAATACATATGCTGAATCTCCTGAAGAACAGCAGTCTCAGCTCACTTGTATTTTAAAGCAAGACATGATGGTAAATCTTCCATCCAGAAGAGTAATGTGTTAACCCACTGTGCCACCTAATCCCTAAGAGTCTCATTTTGATTGTACAAAAATAATTTAGGGACCTAGCAGTTTAAAACTGTCTTTCCTGGTGCCTAAGTGCTTCATTTTAATAGATATTAGCTGTTAAAGATACTCATTTTAACAATGACATTTACAGCTTTAACCAGTCTATCATAGAGCACAAGTGCATCACTTAGCAGGATAGTACTGTTTAAAAAATAATCTACCTGCTTTAATGCATATTGGAGTATATTAGTTGATGTTGAATTAGGTCATTTTAACCCTTCAGCTTTTTTCAGGAGCATGAATACATTTCAGACCCTTTTAGTTCAACATTGAACTAAAAGATTGTTCCACACAATCACATAATTCACTTATGTCTCCCCTTCCATTTAAATTCTTTTCCATTAATTCCTTTCAATTAATTAAGGCTCACAGCATCACCGCAAAGAGTTCAAGAGCTACCATTACCCAGTTTGGGACTGCAGGCCTAATCCATTTGAGATGGATGGAATAACTCCCACTGTTTTGAAGCAGGCCAAAGAACTAGGCTTTTTCATAGCACGGAAAAGACCCGCATCAATTTACAATGGAACTGCGTTGAGACACAGGTGACTGAAAGTCACACAGCACCATAACCCTTCTGAGAGATCCCAGATGCACAGATTCCTGTGTGTCTGTAACCACAGCCCTACCCTTCTTTTGAAACAAAATCGTGGGACAGCAGATGATGAAGCAATGTCAATGGGCTGTGTAAACATGTACTGGAAATCTAAGAAGCTGATTCCTCCTTTATTGCTAAAGGCAGAAGAACTGCCATGCTAGATCAAACAGCAAATCCAATTAACACAGTATCTCCTCTCTCATAGTGGCCAGCTCTTAGGAATGAATATAAGAATTATGTTACACCATCTCAGCTTCTCAAAACCAAGAATTTAAACGCCTTCCTGAGCCAGACCTTGTATCCAGACAAAGTACCTTTAAACAATCCTGCAGCCTTTTCTGATCTATCCGTTATTGTACAAAATGGAGGGTTAGGAAACGAAATGAGGGTCCGGTTTCCTGAGCGAGATGGCCCCTTTGCCCTACACAGAAGAGAGTACCGTCCGTCTGCTGACTGGAGGTCTCTGCTGGCTCTATGTCCTCCATAGGGACTGACTCTCTCTCCAGGAGCAACTGGTGGAAAGTATTTTGCTCCTGGGCAAGGCTGTGCCTCTCCATTTCCCAGTAGATTCTTGCAGGCAGGGGTGCTGCTGCCCTCCCCAGCAGAAGTGCAGCCCAGTCGGAGGCCCCAAGGCAGCCTGTGGGAGCTGGAAGGTTGTCCTTGCGTAAAAGTGAGGACCCACATGCTTGCTGAGCTGCCAGTGGGAGGTATCTCACATGACTCCAAAGCAGCAGAGCTCACTGCTGTTTGCAGACACTCTCAGGCAGCCATTTGCCAATAATGTGTCCCTCAGGGCCTGCCTGAAATAAGGAAGAGGCAGCATGCAGGGCCGCACGCGCTCCACTGACTTCTACCTGCATCCCTTCGAGATGGGCGACGAGAGCTGCTGAAACGTGGGCATGCCACCAATTTACACAGTGCAATAAATGTTTTCTCTTCTGTTTTCTATTCTTTGCTTAATAATTCGTAAAATTCTTCTTGCTTTCCCAGCTGCTGCTGAGAAATAAGTAGCTATTTTTAGAGAGCTAAGCACTGTGACTCCACAATATTTCTTCTGAGTTGTAAAAATTCATTTGCCCTTGCTTGTTCTTACCCAGTTTGATGTGTAGGCATTGTCAGGGTGCTTATTTTCCAGTGGGCATTCCTTAGACCGTATTGACATTAAACTTCTCTGTCATTTTAGTTATCCGGTAACGGGAATGCCATAGCTATTAGATAATGGGAAATCCTTCCACAGCTTCTTGCAGGCTAACTCACATTCATCTCTCTTGAATAAGAGTTGCCAACCATGCTATATGATCAAGTTCCATAGATTTGAATGGCCATGGTGTTCAGATTTCACTGAATTGCTTAGGACTCAGGACAAAGAGAGCCCTCTGGACAGAGGTTATACTTTGTAGGTGTAAATTTTGATAAAGATGTCTGCTTTTTTTTTGATATCACATGTCATGTCTGAACTACCTTATGAGGAACAAAGCATAACAGTGGTTTTAATACAGGTGTCTGAAAACTATTCGATTAACAGGTAAAACCAGTCCTTTATTGGTCTGTCTACCACACTGAGTTTCTTGAGAAGGTATCCCACTTTTGCAGAGAAGCAACAGAAAGTAAACAGGACCACAGAGCACATCAGATATATTATTTCTAAGTAACTAGAGGTTAATAAAGCCATTTTCCAGATACAGAATTAAAGAGAGATTAAAAAGCCATCTTCTTATCCTAAAAATGATGTAACACTGTGTGCAAAATTCAAGGTTTGACACATGGGTACAACAGCATTGGAAAAGATAATTTGTCAGGCCCAGTTCAGAAAGAGTTTCTTGTTCTAGGAGTACATGCTTCATTTTATCACTCGCTAAAGCATCTCTGCTTTTCAGAACAGCAATAGAGTTAAGTGTCTGATGTGGTGTCCTGAAGGAGAAGTTCTAATGCCAACTAAATTCAATTCATTGGGTCTAAGGCTACTTACCTGAAACAAGATACCAATACATTTGCATACATTAAATGACAGCTTGCCATCTGCAGAGTAAAATGCTGGCCTGCTGATAGGATGCAATTAAGAAAAAAAAAAAACCCACAACACCCTTGGGGATACTTTTTCCTTTAGCAGACCATGGAAAACTAAACAGGAAAAGGGTTCAGATTTCCACCAGAAAGCTAAATATAGCAACAGCTAAAATATTGACTAGTATTCATGGGATTTTAGCAAGCTTAGAGCTCTCTGTATGAGGTACTGGGCTGCAATGAGTGGAGCAGGATAGAGGAGGTAGTGTCCTCCTATGGAGCACTGAAGGGGAATCATAGGAGCCACTGTTCCCTTCGTGGACTGTAATAAATCGCCCAAATAGGTCATGTAGGATAACAACAAAAAGGAAACTAATAATTTTAAAAGCAAAAAATGAAATTTTGTGTGGCTTTTTTTGGGTGACTACCTGATGCTTCTCACTACCTGTGTACGAAAACTCAAGATCCTTTCTCAGCTTTATTACAATAAAAATCACTTAGGTCCTACCAGAATTGCCACACTTAGTTACTAGGTCAGCTTTTCTAGAACTGATATGGGATAGATTTCTGAATCCATAAGAGAAACTTTTATCATTGGTTTGGAGGGACTCTTCTCAAATTTCATATCACCACACCATTCATTTAGGGAGAAAAATACTATTTTCCAAATGATGAAGCATACAAACTACTCAGAAAGAACTAATTTAATAACTTTTATTTATAGATATACTTTGCAGCAAGTATATGTAAGGAACTATGGACAAAAGAACGTGCAAGAAAATGGAAAATTAAAATACTCTATGCAATGTATTGTCATAGACTTCTGTGCATGTGTGTGTGAATATGTTAATGTATGAAGTTCTGAAGAATAGATATAAAATTTCTAAATATAATTAAAACCAGGTTATAATTAAAATAACTCTGTACCATCAAAAATGACACGTCCTACAAAAATTCCTGGGAGATCACTCCAGGTGTATTAAACTATTGACAAATTGCCCAAAGTGTCAGCTTTTGGGTTAATAACTTTGTGTAGACTTGTTTTAGATACAGGGTGTGATGGTTGGGTTGTTGTCCAAAGGAGCAGATACCAGGCGATACATTTTTAATTTCCCTGTACTTCATCAGGGCAAGATGTGAAAAACAAACCTCGTCCTAAGACTGACATCTCAGAGGGTTTCTGAAGAGTTTATGTGCAGGCTACCAAGTTTCCACCCATGTATGAGAGGGAATGTCCAGGTACACAGTTGACAAACATAACCCTCTTGGTGGCCTGTAATATGTCACAAAACAGAAGATTTAAGGTGAACATGAAACTGTTCTACTTTTGTTTCCCACCTGGCTTTTTGCAAGAGGAAGAAAAACAAAGGAGCTGACAACTGATCACAAGGGATGTCTATATATCTTACTAAGGGAGCAGCATGGTTTCAGGGATAGGCATTTCACCCACCTAGAGAGCAGACTTGGAATTTGGGGTCAATCACTATACTGTGTTTCTTCTTGTCCTTTGCCTACTTAAGCAACAAGACACGTTAGCACAGTGAGACCTCAAAGTGCTCATTTTTTTGGCAAACAGTATGAACAAAAGTAATCTATGTGATTCACCCCCCAAAATCAACTAATGACTTATTGACATCACTACCTTTCAGCGATTTCTTGCACTGGAAGCAACAGCTACTCAAGATATTTAGATATATGAATGTATCTCACTCTTGCTAGGACCACTTTCTACTGAAAACATTCCAAGCTCTTTTCTGTTTACAGTTCTCTGGAAGTGAGACCAGGACTGGCTTCCACCACAGCCCTTCAGCTGGTGACCTTTTTGGTGCCAGCGTCTTGTAACAGAGTTTCTGTGAGCAGAAGCCAGCGTCAGCCAGGTACGTGTGAATCTGTGGCTCAGATTTTCAAATTCCTCAACATTAGCATCCACAGCGCTGTTGATTTGTGTCCCTCCAGTTATGACACTGAGGTTGCTAATGTGGTCATTCCTGTAGAACTCATATCCGATTAGCTGAAAGAACAGATGTGCTGCTCCTAAAATTTGCATTACCCATTTCCACCTGTGAGAATAATACCATCAGCTCGCCAATTACTCATGGAGATTTCAGTTTGAACTCCAGACCCAAATCTTTTTACAAGCAGTACGTTAAACGAATCAGTAGTGCACTCTGCAAAAATGCAACTAAACTGGAGTTGGAAAAAACATCTGTCTCTGATGTGCGCCATTGTGATGCTTTATGTCAGTTTGCATCAGTCAAGATTGTAGTTTAACTCTGTTTCAGGGGTTTTTTTACATGCATCAAAAGGTTTGTCATTTTTCTGTGATTTAGGTAAAGGTAGGTTAGGTAATAAAATTCTGTGGGCTGGCAAGCACTGAAGCAAACCTCAGCTTTTAGCTTTATGTTCCCAAATGCCTACATTTCCAGTGGGTAGTGTGTCATATGTCTAGAGAAAATGAATGCTAATGAAATAGAAAGTGGTGAAAAGCTGCTATAATGGTAGAAAGTTGCTCAGCTAATAGAACAGATTCTGATAGAGGCAATTGATAGAGCTTTCCAGAGTTCTAAAAAATAATTATTTAAATATTTATATGAACAGAGAGCAGAGAACTGGAGGCGGAAAGGGGGGGATCCATTTGGAAGACTGCTGTATAAGGGGTCTTCTGGAGGCTACCTAATGTGCACTCTCACTGCCTTGTGGGTTCCAGGGGAAAACTCTTCTCTTATTTCCCAGCCCAGAAACCAGCCTGCTGCTGAGACACACTTCTATTCTATGTTAGGGACAGAGTAATGGATTTTGCACTATGTCTCTTCAATGGAAATCTTACTTCCCCCCAGCTGGAAGGCAAAAGTATTATGTCTGCTTCAGCCCAGAACTGTCATCACATAGGAACTGACCCCAGACTTTTCAGAAAATTCATAGATTCCATCAGCTTTTTTATTAAAATGTCACATTCTTCCACTCTTACACATTTCACTAAATGCAAGAGCCACAGGGGGCAAAATGTTGACCTCAGCAAAGCCAAGACAGGATTAAAACCCTAGAGCCTGTTCAAATCAACAGAACTCTTGCCATTTCACTGAGGGGATGGCAGTGGGGAGGGGAAATTGTATCTATTTTGCCAATGCTTTTCCTAAGGATTTTTTTGAATTGAAAACTTGAAAATCTGACTCATTTTCATAACTGACATACACACAAGCATATAGTTAAGAGAGAGTCAACATTCCAAACAACCCTCTAGGTCCCCAGAGGTCTACCACCTTCAGCCAGTAGGTTTTGGAGGATGATGTTTCATTAGTGGATCAAATCCAGACCTGAACTTAAATCCAGCTGGCACACATGAGGCCCTCGAGCTGACAAGCTGTTCCTTGGAGCATTAGCAGTTCTTTCCTCTCTTGCCCTAGCTTTAAAGACAAACATTGGCAGTGTGATGGACTATTTCATCACGGTATTTCACAATGATAACACCGGCATTTTCTGACCAGGAGCACATGGAGCTCCAGGAAACTCTGCATCAAAGCTCAGCCTGAGCAGTTATTGATAGGCACTTTCCCAAATAAATCAGGGCCTTGTGTCCTCTGAGAGCAGGGAGCTCAGGTAAACTGCCCTATCCACCCATCTTGCTATGGGGCCTGGCTGTCCCCCTCTCTTCCCCTGCAAACACCAGCTCAGATGCTTTTCTCAGCTCCTCATCCAGTTCATTCTGAAGAGCCACAGTGATCTGGTGCCAAAGTTCACACGCAGATACTGCCCCAGGCTGCTAATAGCTGTAAAGTTCCTCTCTTCTTACCCCCTTCTCAAGCGCTCATTTATGACTAAACAAATCTGTTCAGGAGAGAGGGAAGACTTACTTCATTGCTTGTGTAGCTCCCCACTCTCACCTTCAGTAAGGAATACAACACACTAAAGAAAAAAATTCTGTTTTTTGCATATGTTTGGTTTACAAACCACAGAAATGCTAGCTTTTAAGTACAACGTATTGTGTAAAGAAGCAGGCAGTGATGGCCCGTCCTCAAGCAGCTGTACGCTGTATGCATCAATTACAAAGAAGGGCTTATTCTAACAGAGAGCAGCCCCTTGAATGTTTGTACCTTCTTTGCCTTAAAATGGTGGCACGGCACTTCCTGCACACTGATAACTAAAATGATGGACTAGAGCTGAGATTCAGTTTCTGGTGATAATTGCCTAGTGCCAATTGCCTCCTAGGTCAGTATCTGCCTTCACACTCAAAAACCAATTCACACAAATACTGGATTGCTCACTGGTAGTGAAGAAGCATTTCATGAACTTTGGAAGTAAAGACAGAGCTTCAGGGTTTCAGTCCAGGTCCAAAATTTATGATGTTTTCTGTGCATCACAGTGCAAGGGTGTGTAAGCCAGTCTTAATGGAAAAGCTTTGGTGGCATTCTAGTTAGCTTTGATTTAAAGCTTAATTTAGGTCCTGAAAAGGGTTAGTGCATCTTTACAGCCATCTTGTAATTCTCCAAGAGTCCTGCCATGAAGTTAGCCAAGTCCACATTTCAACACGGCAGGGTCACTTTCAGATCAAAGAGGTACTCAGACAACTACCAAAATCCACTGAGAAAAGGCTTGCACCTTGTCCAAAAATCTACCAAAATGGAAGCAGGCGATTCACGTTACTGTTCAAGTGCATTCAAAGGAGATGTAATGAAAATAACGTGTCATATATACGTACATATATATAGTCACTCATGATGTTAAATGAAAACTGAAATTCTAGGTTGAAAGTGGATCTAACTAAATATTTAAAACTGAATATTAGAGCTGAGAGAATAATTGGCAGCAAATAATTCACTCAATGAATTTAGCTTCTTTTTCGGCTTGTGGAGTGTCTGCATACAGATTGCCATCTCCTCAGATTTGATCATTACTTTAAATGAGACTCAATTTTATAGTGTAAGTCTTTCCCCGTATAGGTTGATGGTGAGGAGTCTCCAGTGCTTTCCTGACACTTGGTATCTGAAGCTGGATCTGCCAGTGTTAGCTGTGAGCAGCTGCCCACATAACATGGTGTGGCTCTGACCCATGGTTTGGGGTGCATGTCCTGTTTGAAAATTTGAGCGTGCCAGCTCAGCACTGAGTTGTTACAAGCACTTGTGCAAGTGGAAGCTGACCACTAAAGTATCAGGACAAAGCAAATAATAAGCAGAAAGAATTGCAGAAAGATGCTTGCTCTTAAATGTTTGTAAATCCTCAACAACACCAGAAAGGGCTGAAGGCAGCTTTTCACCTTTCCTTAGTATAAGCATCTCCAAGAATATCTCTTAATTAGTCCCAAATAGAGGATACAGTATTACTGGAATCAATACCAAAACCCCAAGTATTTCTGCAACTGGGATGGAGTAAGCCACATACCAGCACAGGCTGAGGGCCAGCAAGATAAGGAGCAGAAAAAGCAGCTGAGGTGGACAACAGACGAACAGGAGCGAGCAGTGTCCCTTGCAGCCCAGGCGGCCGGCTGCACACAGGGATGTGTGGGCAGGGGTGTAGCCAGCAGGACAAAGGAGGAGATGGCTGTCCCCTCATTCAGCACTGAGACTGTGTCTGCAGCGTGGTGTCCAGTTCTGGGTCCCCCTGTACAGAAAGACACTGACATACTGGAGCGAGTAAAACAGAGGCCACCAAAACGACTAGAGCTGGAAAAATATAACACGAGGAGCTGCTGAAGCAATTGGGTTTGTTCAGAAGAGAGTGAAAGAGATGGTACTGCTGCCTGCTGCAAACTAATAAGGGAGGTACAAAGAAATGGAGTCAGACTCTTCCTGGAGGTCCACAGTGATGAGACAAGAGGCTATGGACACAAGTTACGACGTGGGAAGTTATGACTGGATATTAGGAAAAGCTTTTTCACTGTAAGGGTGGAAAATACAGGAGCAAGTTGTGCAGAGGTTGTGGAGTGTCCATCCTTAGAGACAATGAAAACCCAACTGGACATGGCTCTGAGCAAACAGCTGTCACCAGACCTGCTCAGATTAGGAGGTAGGATCTTGGGAGCTCCCTTCCAACCTACGTGCTTCTGTGATTCCCTGATACTTTAGTAACTATTTTTCCAGTGCTTGGAGCAAGTCCAAAATATTTTTACATCCCCAGTCTGTATTTCTGTAAAAATGTAAAGATTTTTATAATAATTTCTGCCTATGGAGAGATTTTGAATGTTAAAATCCACCCCACCAGAGCTAGATTAGTGGCAAAATAAAGGCAATAAAATCATAGTGCAAAATTCCTTAAGGGTTGGGTTCTCTGTGGGCATATCTCAGCAGAGCACAACCAGCTCACAGCCACCCTGATTTACCCCAGCAGAGAGTTCTGCACTGAATCTTAAGACTACATAAATGACTGTGTTTCACAGTTACCATAACCTTATATATAGTACAGCTATTTTTAAGACATCCAAAAGGTGCTGTCTTCCTTAGTGTTGTGCCATAGTAGGAATCTATGTGCACCTCCTGTGATCTCTGGCTTGCAATATTATTGTGTCTGACACAGAATTATTTGGTACTGAAATAAACTTCAGCTTTTAATAACTAAATGTCATGCAAGAGGATGCTGGACTTGAAAGCCAGCAGAAAAGCCCTAGGCTGTTTCAGAATTCAGATTCAAATTATACAGTTATCTGTACTCCTCTTAGATATCTATAAATATCTACACTCCACGGGGTGCTCATGCAATTTCTGACGGTTTACCAGACTGAAGCCACCTCCTCAACTGTAGGTTAGAGTTGTAACTCCTTGATATCGATGAAAAGGCAAGGGACTAAGTTATGAAGGTCATTTTTCAACTGAACAGTTAACTGGAGGGCACCACAGAATGAGTTTAGCTCTCTTTTGTCTCACAAATTTTGCAATCAAAGAATATAAACATGAACAAAGCCGTTAAGGAGACCTCTTCTTGCCGAACGCTCTGGAAAAAAAAGTAACTAACTTAATAAGGTAAAAAATTAGAACATTTTCATTAACACAAAATGTTCTTTTTAATTAGGATTTTGCAAGCTAAGTCTCTTAATGAATGAAGAAATGGAACTTCAAAATGATTTGAATTGCTTATTTTTTTTCCTCTCGCTGAGAAGAACAAATGTAACTTTTTGCAAAATAAATTCAGTTGGTAATTGGAGACTTTCTAATTAACTATTTCGTGGATTGAACTTTCATAGGCGTATAAAAATGAATTGCTACGAGACAGCTGCTCTCCTAACTAACCCTGAAGAGCTCCGAGTGTCCTAAGAACGCAGCCCGTGCACACCCTGCTGAGACACATGCAGTGGATGGTGGTATAGACAATTTACTCCTGCACAAAGTGGGTACAAAACAGGTCCAGGGGACAACTGTCCCCTTTTAAGGGAAGCACTTACAGAGCAGAGATGCTGATGATTGGAGGGACACATGTATTGGAGGGACGAATGTAACTATAGCGCTCCACTAGCACCACTACACATGCTGATGTTGTTCCCGAGTAGCTGCTTTGCCAGCAGCAGTGCTGGGCCCACACTGTGTAAGGTGCTAAGGAGAGGAAGGATAGTTTTTGTAGGGATGTGAAGGAAGGCTCCCGTGTGACAAGCTATAGCAGCCACAGAGCCAAGACACACTGGCTGTGCCACCCGATAAAGCCCTGCCTGGTACCACACAGCCGGTGCTAGCACGACAGACCGTCAGCAAACATGAAGCACATAAATTCAGTTGAACGCTCTGCATCTGGACATAGATGGTAGGACCTGGCCACAACAGGGTAAGTGTGGAGGGTATCATCAGAGTTGGGGTCTGCTTCTGCACACACTCAGCAACTGCAAAAATCTCTGCACTGGAGCCAGGCTGAACTGAACAATCCACAGGCCTCACATGGCATGGCATGAGCCCGTCCTGCAGACCCCAGAGATGTGTGTTCAGTGCCACCAGCTACCAAGGACGAGGTCAGGCGGGCGCAACACCTTCCCCAGCATTTCCAGCCCTAATTATCACAAGCGTCTCTGTCCACAATACACCCACACGCAGCAGGCTGCCTCCCAGGGAAACACAGGAGGGAACAGACACCGCTAGAAAACATCATCTTTAAATGCCAACAGAAAAAGCATAAGCTATGGGTCTTCAGCAAAAGATAAAAGTAGTCTAAAGCTAGCAGACTTGGTAGATCCTTGTGCAACAGGGATGAGATGCTGTTTTTGACCTAAAGCTCTGGCTCCCTTGCTGCAGCAGCTTCAGAAACTTTTATATGGGCTAATATGACCAGACTACTACGTGCTATGGCAGAGCAGGCTAATAAAATCAATTGCCAGATGACACTATTAGACAGAGAAATGTGCTTCATCCACAGAGATTGGAAGATTGAGCAGATGGGCTAAGGCAACACTGATATACAAGACAGGTCAAAGCAAAGTTGGGGGAATGCACCTGGATATTTGCAGAATCAGTAAAATCTGTTTTTCCTAAAAGAAAACATTAGCAAGCAGTAAGAGAATAAGGCACAGCTAATTATAAACGTAATACATGGGTAACTGCTTGCTACTGCTCACTGCTCATAGACTCCAGCCCAACTCTACGCTCTCAGGCTTCTAACTCTTACTGTGATTTTAATATTCATTAAAATCTCAATGGCAGTCCTTTACTTCAAGTTACGGAGATACCTGGACTTTGGGTTTGGAAGACTAGGGTAATATCCCCATTAAAGCTCACCTAAACATAGATGAGGTCTGTTTAACCTTTTTGTTCTGCCATGGGAAATGAGCAGGTTTGTTTGTGGTAAGTGTGGGATCACTCACACTCCCATGTGCACCAAAGGGGTACAAGTGATGAGAGCACAGTGATACTCTACTAAATGCATCATCCTAGGCGTAATACATGGAGGGGGGCGAGGGGGAGAAAAAACCAAAAGTATCCCAATATACAGAATACTGGAAATAAAAGGTAGAGTGAAGACAAAGCTTATGATAAAACAGAGATTTTGGTCAGATGTCCTAATCTATTACACAGTGGGAGGTTTTCAAAAAACTGTATTTCAAGATTAGAAACAAATTAGCCCATTCTGAAACAAGACATTGTCCAGGAACACAGAGCAAACACACACATCATCTGTACCAAGTACCCAGCACTAAAAGCAAAACCTCAGTGTTAATTGTTGTCACAGTGGCCACACACTAATATAGAATAGTTACAGTTGGAAGGGACCTAAACCAGTCATCTAGTCCAACTGCCTCCACACAACACAGTGAGACATGAAGTTGTGGGATGGGACAGCCCATGCAGGTTCTGTCTGAAACAGAAAATACAGATGTCTTAAAATGGTGTAAAAATTATCAAATAAACACAGTTCAGTAGATATTAAAGAGTTTCACAAGTTGTTTAACAGATTGGAATTATTTAAGGATATATCATACCTACTAGTATTCAGCCAAAAATGTGTGCACATGCCTAAGATTTCATTAGACAATTTGAAAAGATGTTAAGTCTGAACTTTCCTGGAAGGTAAATCCAGATCATATTCAGTCTTTGCAGGTATCATCTATTTAAGTTAAGACTTCAATCACTTAAATAAGTGACAGAAGTAGTACAAGATTCAGATCTGGAAGATGGTAATACTAAGTGCAGTCCCAGGAAAACAACCACTCTATTATCCTGCAGACTGGAAGACTGAGCAGATCCTAATGCTAGACATGTTTAGAAAAAAAATTGTTACAAGTATTTCTTCAGACAGTGTTTTTCCTGGACGCCCACTGTTTTACATGATCAGGTTCAGACTAGAAGCAAATGAGACATTATCACACATGGGGCACTGCGGATGTGATCCTGTTAGCCCAGAGAGTCCTTTTTCTATTTGGCTCATGCCATTCTCTGACTGGGGAAGGATACGCAAGGCTGAGACTCAGCAGAGGTTGACCCCATTCCTTTTTGCACCACAAAGATATATATCTGAGCAGCTGAAGCTGGCATCAGTGGATCTTTACATCAGCTGAAAATCTGCTCCAGGTACCCTGCAGGCGAGGAGAATCTGCCCCATATGTGTAGGGTTCATGCAGCTCTGGGGTGCTGGAAAGCCAGCAGCAGGAAACAGTGCACTGACCACGCGCTGTAGGTGCTCCCGGGTGGCCTGGGTATTTCTATTTGTTTTATCTCATGCTGTCCTTTGTTTACTTTTGTGTAGAGGCTGATGGCTGGGTGCTTTACGAAAATACAAACACCTCTCCTCAGAGAGCACACATCCCATAGCACAGTACAGCACAGTGCTGGCTGCAGAACCCTTTTTGTATTCCTTGTGCACTGGGCAGGGATTTTTTCATTTCATGCATCATCCATAACTTGCTGCAGCAATTCCAAAAATCTCTACCACGCTCACATGAATACGAATAATTTAAATTCACATTTTTTGCTTTTGGAAATTTATCATCATAGAAGTCGGGCTCATAAAGCAACTGTATTTCTGAAATTTCTCACAGAATAATCAAGCGATGGCACTGCCCAACAAAACAGCCTAATCACGTTGGTAGCGTACAGGCACTTTCAGCTATGACTCCATCTCACCAGAAGGTCAGCTACTGACATAAATCTGTCACCGGTATTACTGTTCACTCTACTATTTGTAATTTGATGCTTCTTTATATAGACTAATTTAATAAGCAATTAAAAACCAAAGAGGCTGTTTGGTATAGGTACGTATTTTTTCTCTGCCAACAGCTGGCAGCAAAGGTTTTGGAGGAGCTTATATGAAATGGTGCTGTGGACAGTTATGGAAGCATGGCCTTGGAGTAGACGTTACTCTTTAGCCCCTGGTAATGTCCACTAGATGATGGCCAAAGAACAATATATTGCATTTCTTAAACATAATTGTGAATGCAGGTGTTTAAACCTCCCTGACCTCAGAGAAACTATTTGCTTTCAGAAAAAACAAAGAAAATTATAACTTTGCCATAAGCATTGAGTTCCCCAGTTTCTCAATTTTAAATGCATCGGCCTTCAAAACCAAATGTCATACTCGTTTCTAGCTTTTTTTGGTCACAAGCCATCTCCCACAAAAGCCACCTGGAGACTGCTGCCTCCCCAAATCCTGTGTGCACCCGGTAACCCTAGCTGTGAGCATGTCAAGGTTCTGCCCCTGCTCTACACCTCCACACCTGCTCCATAGCACAGGGGTTGTCCAAGAGAATTAGGTCTGTTTTGCACTAAAAGTTTTGTAACTGAGATTACCCCCTTTCCCAGACCGTGTATCCGTATTACATTCAACCAGCCTTCATTACACTCACAATCAGCAACGTTTACAGGAAAAAAGTGAAAAGCTAGAAAAGAGCGGAAGGGAAGAAATGAATTGAAGTGGCTTTCCTGTTGAGCTCACACCTGGCAGAGGGCCTGGTTGGGATTCTGGAAAGTGGGCATGCCAGCTCCTCAAAAGATGCTAAGGAAGTTTGCCCAAACAGTTAAATTAATCTTGTAATTACACACAGAGCATTTAAGACAATCATCCTGAATTTGCCGTTCAAGCAACAAAGCCTCCATTAGAAAAAAAGATATTCACTTAAAAGCTTTTGAGAAGGACAAGCACCATTATTTAGCACCTACCCAGCTGAAAACTTAAATTGAGTCTGGACCCTGTCATTTCTTTCTTCATTATTGGAATGCAAAAATCTCACGTTTTTTCTGTTACCAACCAGCTGATGGAAGTGGTGGGGTACTCTCGGGGACTGTCCCAGCTGCCCATGTGGTTTGCTCCAAAGGGGTTTGTCATAAAGCATGCTGTAACTCCTGCCAGCCAGGTACCAATGCTGCCTGCTGCCTCAAGGAGTTTTATCTAAAAATAGAAGCCGCTTAAGAAAAATGACCACTTCTTTAGAAGAACAGTCAGTTTCTCTCTGAATCAATTTAAGCCCAAGCACATCAATGAGATAGAGCTTGACCTAAGGAGCTCCATAGAAATCAAGACCTAAGGCAAAGGTGTGCCAGTAATATGGAAGAAGATAAGGAGACTCTGGGCCTGATCCAAAGGCCATTAGGTCAGTGGCAAGCTTTAATGTTGATGTAAATGGGCTTTGGAACAGGCCAAGAAAGAGCATTCCTGATTATAAAAATAAGCAGCCATTAAAAATGGAGTAAAAGTTAAGGGAAATTTTTTGCAGGCAAAACTTCCTTCCACTTTTTCCAGCATCTCAGCAAAGGATTGGGCCATTTGGCCCCACAAATGAGTAGGTACCAGGTTGCCACCTCATCCCGAGTGAGCGCCCGGAAGTCAGAAGACTCCGGTTCCTGCATCAGGACCCCGAGTTCACATGGGTACAGTTTGCACAAGCTGTTTTCACAGCTAAAATGTGGTCAGACTCTGTGGTCCAGCTGTGCCTGCTGCACCTTTGGGTGCTTCATCAGCATAGCTGTGCATCCAGTCAGCAACGCTGCCCACATGAATTACTGCATACATCCATTTTGCATGAGCGACTGTGGGAATCCATTCCCAGCTCACCAGGGAGCGGTGATGGTTTGAAAAACGAGAGAGGAGCTGGGTGGTTGTAGTGAATGCTAAACCCTCGCCCACCCCACCCTACCTCGAGCTGCTGTTTGCCAGTGGTTGCAAAGCCATTTTTTGATACGTGTATAATAGCGACTAATTTGGTGAGAGACTGTAAATATTACTCCTTAGTGATGAGACAAAAAAATACGACCGTAATTCTCACCCTCTCTGGCCCATGCTGAATATTCCTCTCTGAAGCCATTAACTGACAAGGTTGTTCCATTGACAAGATATGAAAGAGCAAATGATCTGTAATTGAATACCATGCACCTCACCACAAAGAAAAATAACACAATTCTCACAGAGATAAAATAAGGGGTGTATTGTTAAACTCGCTTACTGCGCTTAAACAATGAGGAGAGAGGGAATATCCAAGTCACCCTGTTGGCTGTGATATAATTGGCTTGTTAGGGAAACGTGCACACACAGACATGCGTGAGGGAAACGTGAGTGTGCAGAACACCTCGACCTACAGACAAGCACCGACTGCAGGCACAGCTCACAGGCACTGCTGCCAAGGTGCAGGAGTTGATGATGGGACAGAAAGTGTGTTGAGAGCCTTGAAAACTACTGCAGGTAGTTTCATCCAAGTGGCCCTGCAGTTTGCAATTCAGGTTCTCTTGTACGTGGTTTTCCCCATGCCAGCTGACGGGCCATATTCCTCTGTGACCCAGGCAGGAATCATGTCTGGCCATAAGATAGCTGCTCCGTACTCTCTGGCTCAGGAGCTGCCAGTTTGCCTTAAAGTATTAAAGCAGCATTATATTGATTACTGCTTGATATTTACAGGTCTACAAAATGTCCAAGGAGACACAGGAAAGTTTAGAGACTTTTAATTTGTTGTACCAAAGCTTTTCTGATGGTCCCAGAAGATTACACATTTATGAAGAAGGGCAGCAACAATAAAAGCTTATTGTTTGCACTCAGCCAAACTTCATGGATTTTTTAAGTATGACAAAAGAGAAAATGAGTTACACAGATTTTCAATAACTTGAACACCAATCTCTGCTGTCCAAAGGGAATTACTCCAGTGTTCTTTCTTTGTCTACCTTGGCCTGGCTTTAAGGGTTTATCCTTGTAAACGACATCAGTAGTTACAGTTAACAGGTCCAAATGAAGCTGTGGGGCTGAGATCCCTCTTGCCCTGATGTGCTAGATGCTCCAGGGAGAAGCCTAAAGATAGCAATAGAAACTTTGTCAAGGTAGACTCACCACGGAAGATAGGAGCAAGTAGTGCACATAGCCCTTCCCTTCGCTTCAATGACAAATCAGAGGTACCAAGAGGATTCTCTCATCAGAGGGCAATGGCACGAAGTGAGATTAAGGTAGCAAGCCATTTTGCTTTTATGTGTTCAGCTAAAGAACAAGGTCAAAGACGTAAGGTCTTAAAACTTTTAATTAAGCGACAGTGGAATTATTCTCTTGCTCCTGGATTACACTGATGCAATACAGCATGAAAACCACTCTTTGACATTTCCCTTGATTTCTGCTCCTCTTTGATGGGGGTACACAGTAAATAGTTTTCAGCTACAAACTTGGCACAGCTACTAACAGGGATGCAAGATGCTCCTAAAACCTTCCTCACTCTCTCTTTTACTGAAATGGCAGAAAGGCACTAAAGCAAGAAAAAAGCACTACTGCAATAGAAGCTAGCATGGCTACAGAAAAGTATGTTGCAAACTGAGGGTGAGGGATAAACTTAAGGCAAGAATAGATATTTGCTTTGAGAGCCGTGCATGAGAAGTCTCACATCAGTGGAAAACAATGGGTCACAGAAGGACCCTGCAAAGTCCCTATTTGATGGACATTGAGTAGCCCCTTGTTTGGCAATACTGATGCATGCACAAGCACATCAGGCGGCTCTGAAGGGTTGGACTGGTCTCTGGGCATACAGCCCTGGGAGCATCCAGCCTTTGAATGTATGTGGTGTTGTAGAAGTGGGCCCCACAGCCAAGCAACAGAGCGTAAAATGCACGGCCATGGTAAGAATCAGACTAAAATGTGATTTAAAAAAAAGAGTAGTGTTTTGGTTTCTGAGCCCTCTACTTTATTTTTATTTGGCTTTATGCTCCTGTAAGTAAAATCAACAACTTCTTTTTCCCCAATAAACTGAAATTTTGCAGACCATTAATCCATAATATGGACAAAAGCCTTCGGGTACATGTGAAACAAAATGAAAAATGGTCAGTCTGGTTCTTCCAGGAAAGCTGATACTTCACATGAGCAGTAAAGATTTTCCAACAAGCAGCAGTACACACATTTCAGTGCAGACCCACAGTGACTGCGTTAGCATGGTAGAGGGTAATGGCTCCGAATATCATTTATGCACACTTAACTACCATTTAGTTAATGTTTATGCAGCATTTTGAAAATGTAAAGTGCTATAAAGATGCCAAATGTTATTATCATTAATAATCCAAGTGATAAATATGACTCAAAACTCTATACTCTATCCTTGTCCTTCATGTCATAGGGATGTTTGCACATATAATAAGGACTGCAATTCAGCAAGACACTTCCAGTGTATGCATTACTTAGAGTTCATGAGTTTTACACATAAGGGAATAGAGGACTAACTGGTTTCTCCCCAAGTTTACTGAGTGTTACAAAAATACAAATGAAGATGGAAGATTATGTTAAAATCCTGCTTTTAAAAATGCTGGGTCAGAGCTCTGCTGTAACATTTAAAAGCATATTTTGCAAGCCACGCAGGTCAACATGTTTTAATAAAATGTGTTTTCTTTCCAATGAATGTAAAAGAGGGCACAGAAAAGGACTCGAAGCCAGCAATATATGGGCATTTGCTGTCTGCTATGTTTCCACTACACCCACCACATACTTAGACCATCCAAGCCCCCCCAGACCTGTCCCTCCCTCACATCTTCACTTCATCCTTCAGAGGAGGCTTACCAACCACGGAGCCTGCTATCACAGAAAGAATTAGTCCTTCACTGACTTTCTTATTTCTCTAAACCGCTCCTTTGCAACTGCAGCACCGCATCCAAAAGTCAGATAGGAACCACGCCACAAGGCTCCAAGACACAGGTCCACCATGAGTGTTTGACATCACAGTGGATTCCACTTACTGCATTAGACCTCACCAGGAAAATAAGATGGGAGTCAAGGCCTTCAATCTCTCCTTTTCTATTCACAAAGAAACCTTCTGGTGCTCTCAGCGAAGTGGCTGTTATTTCAAGGGGGTGATCAGCTTGTGAGGAAGTCCTAAATACAGAGAGGGAATTTTTTTTCCATATTTTTTTCTATGGTTTGGAGTGGCTGTTGCGACTGCAGTGGCTTTACCACTGAAACTCAATGTGAAGTTACTTCTCTGAGAGAATCTGTCATTCTCCTTCTGGGACACCAAAAGGAAAAAGAAGATGATCTTTTAAATATCTTCATCAAACTGAATTTACAGGAGAGCTCAGCTCCCATCCCAATATTCTGGGGCAGTGGTTGGATGCTGAGCTCTTGGACGCTTGGTCCAGCCCTTGAAACTGGGGACACAGATAGAGAAGTTGTGGCTAACACACCACCACACCACCCCTCCCTCCCCGCCTTTGAAGGCTTTCTGCAAAACTTAAAAAACTGTTTTAGTTTAAAAAAGGAAAATGAGGGGAAAAAAATCCCACAGAGACAGCCTGATCTTCTACTTGTTCATACCGGTATATATCAAGAATAACCCCCTGGACTTTGCAGGACTTACACAAGTATAAAACTGCTAGAAATGAAAGGTTCACATTTCCTAAATTCAGCAGTTGGCTCAGTATTCTTTAAATAGATTCATTAATAAATACTTTTTAAAAAGAAAAAGGAAAAAAAAAATCATTCTTCCTCCCCCAATACTAATTGCTAGTGCTCAGATTTAATCTTCAGCATTTATTGTGCTTCACCAAATCCCTAATAATCACCCCAGAAGACTCCTTAACATTGTTGAATAATGGGAAACAAGGGCAGGGTATTACTTTTTCATGTACAAAGATGTTTCATCAGGAGGCCAGATTTCTTCTATGCAGCTAAAGTACATAGAGCCTGACACTTTTAATTTCTTCCGTAATTGTGTCACGAGAGGGGGTTGTGTCACTGTGCCTCTTTGCTGAATTCCAAGAGGCTCAATGCTATTCCCATGGTCATCGCCTCCTGCCTCTACTTTAAAATAATGAAGATTTGGGCTGAAATAAATTTGAAGATATCAAATAAGGACCCCTTGAGTTCCAGGGAAAGAAAATAAAGCAGCTTTTATTAAACTTGTTATGAGACCTTTCATGACCACTATTCTCGCTGTTCTCTTTGCTCAAAGCCTTTAGAGAATGGTCTCACTTTAGCCTAAACTCAGCTCTTTCTCAGCTCTCTAAGCCTCTGTAAAATTGAAGGACATTCACTCCAACACACGTCTTTAATAACTCAGTATGATTTAAACTTTCAATCTGCATTCCTGATTTCTGTAATAATTGAAAGGAATGCATTAGCAGCAGAAAAAAAACCCCACTTTTGCTTCATAAACTTTACCTTCATTGCCTCAGATTTTCAGTAGTTCTCAATATGTAAGTTTAATGGCGTGACCCTAACAAGAAACGATCAGCAAATGAAACGAACCAGTGTGTAGCTGCTCCACACGGCTACAAGTGTCAGCTGTGGCCTGCCTGCCATTAATTTTATTGTAACTCATTTCTTCAGGTTGAGTACAGCACGATTTAATGTTCCCATTCTCCCATTCCTGTTCTGCATGACAAATTGTTTTAATAAACATAAACCGGGTAATAATAAAGTAATAATAAGCCTAGCACTCACCTTATATCACTGCAGTTAAATTCTCCCACAAGCCAGTGCTGGTTACAGTGACAATTACAGTCGGGCCAATCCGCAGCCAGGCAAGCACAATGGACAGATTTAATATCGTTTGTAAATATGATTAGTGTGCTGTCATGTTATTGCAGCCTGGTATTTACATTTCTCTCTGGGGTTATTCACTACACCAAATCAACATTAAATAGTGCTCCCTTCTCTTCCCCTTAAATCAAATATACCTTTCTTTGTGCTCCACTCAGAAGTTAATGAAGAAAATGGCATCGATTGTTAATATTCAGGGATCAATCAGTGCTTTACATACCTCTTTTTTTAAACAGAGGTACGTCTGTCTGTATAACCCTGGAAGATTTCTTTCAACATTCATAATCTTCCCCTCTCCTGCTCCCCCTCCACACACACCCTTTAACATCAACACTCGTCTGCTTACTCTCTTATGAAAAATGTTCAAATAATGAATGGCTGTTGTTTACAGAAGTAATTTCATGCTACATTTCCATTATTGCCTGGATTTGTTTAGCTTCTCAAGCTTCCCCATTTCCCCGCAATGAACTTTTAAGGAAATATAACCAGCTTTCACTGTTTATGCCATTATGTTTATAATAGAAGCCGCTCTCATTTGTGACATATTGCAACACTTCATAACTGTGTGCAAATAAGCATCCTTAAACTTGTTAAGGTCAATTAATCATTGTACAAAAGCTTTTTTAGCTAAGACTTCCACCAGCATAAATCCAGCCGCGCAGCAGGGTAATGAAAGGGCTCTAAGCGTGGACTCGGGTCCTACATGGCACAATTGTGTGCTTCAGATGTTCATAAAACTGCTTGCAGATGACACAGGTCGTTTTCGCCAAAGTTATTTGGCTCCCCTGGTCAGGCAGCACAGCCTGAGTCCCTGCAGCCCGAGTCAAGGAGGGATGCCGGTGGACAAAAATTTGTAATTACTTTAGTGCCAAATTCCCACCAACCTAACAATTTTTAAAGCCGTATTTTTGACAATGAAAGCAAGGAATCAAGCCAGAGGACAGTCTGCTGAGTTTGGACCGACAGCGTTTCACTGGGCAGGAATCAACACGTGAAACGTCGTGCAACAGGTACCTCTTTCCCAGCACCACGGCGGCTGCCATCCAAGGAGAGGGCTGCTGTTGGCGGAGCCGCGGCTGGTCAGGCGCATCTATCGTTTGACAGCATGGAGCCCTGGCCTCTTCCTGCTGCTCTGTTAACAGCTCTGGGAGGAAGGGGTCTCCAGGGGGGTGCCAGTGATGGTACCCACCGCCTGAGAGATGCCAGGCGCAAACACCTGATAGAAAGGGCTCTTATTAATTAGCATCATCCTTATCCATACACAGCCATGGCACACAACAAGACTCTTGCTCTTTATGCAGCTAAGAGAAAATACTCCTGTGGTGTATATTTATGCTTCCATTTTCAACAAACAGGTTCTCATCTCCTGCACTTTTGACTGAATCAAGACCTATGTCTGAAATTTAAGATATGCCTTAATCAGACTCAATAGGTTTTCTGGATGCCCCAGGCATACCGATGTCATGGTGCCTGGGTGCGTGTAAAATAAGCCTGGTCTGTCTCATTGGACTTTGGTGCGTAAAAGCAATGATAGTAAACACCCCCCCAACCTCAAATAAACTATAATTCAGTGAAACCTGAAATAGTAATGGAAAATTAAAAGATATGGAACACTCTAGTTTCTGAGTGTGCCGTGTGCGTGCACATGCTCTATGCATTCACTAGCATTTTACTTGCGCTTATTTTTTCATGCAAATTAGAGTATAAAGAGATGCCCCATGTTAGAAATCTGGCCCCTGGTCAAGGCCAAAATGCATGGCAAAGACCACTAATCAGGTACTTTTAATAATTACAAAGCTGACACACACTTCCTCATTTACTCCAGGTTAAACCTGTAGTATGGGAAAGTTGAGTTAGGGTAAGGGGAGAGAAACATGATTTAAAGAAAGCATTAACAGTCAGTCAAAGAGCATAGCTATTTTGTGGGGGATGTAGATAATCTGGAGACAAAAGCAGGACATTTTAAAGACCTATCCCTAGTTGTGGCTTTATTGAAAATGATAGATTTAAGAATGTGATTCATATGGTCACCCAGGGGGCATGGATCTGACTTACTGTGACTTGCTGATATTATTTATTTAAGGGAGTCAAATGTCACAGCAAAATATTTCTGCTAAAATGTGTATTTACTGAATTTTCCTTTCAGAGCTCAGCAAGGTGACAGCTGGAGAGGGGTGTCTGTGCATGTGTGGAAAAAAAAGAGGAGGGAGAAGTGGGGTGTTACTAAACACAAGATCACAGTACTCGAAACATCCTACTGAGATCAGAAGAATTGTGAAGCATACCGAGGTGGTACTCTAGCTATTCATTAACTGCCTGTATCAGCCGGCCTGGAGATTAGAGCTTAATGCAATGGTGAAGTAAGTGTCCATATCACAGTAGCCATGGAGGAATAGCGAGATGTAATGAAACTGAATAACTAGCCATTGAAAGTTGAAAAATATATTGATTTTTCAGTGCTTGATCACCCAGGAGGCTTTATCAGGTATGAATACTTGGGAACCATCTGCTAACTCTGTAATGGTATTTTAGGATTTGTGACAGACACCAGCAAAAATAAAACTGCACGTTAGAAAATAACACAAACTGAAGCCTGCTTCTCTGTAATACATTCCACTGCTCCACATCTGGTTTTCTCATTCCTGCCTTTTAATTGTTTTCAAATTAGCTATAGCTAATGTGTGAATACAAATTAAAATTAGTACACGGATTCAATTTCTCCCCACCTTTCATGCCAAAGATAGCTCAGACATTTATAGCCGCATTTATCTCTACATCAGATTGCATTACTTATGTGGCAAAGATTTCTCTCCTCCCAAAAGGAAGTCAGCAGGACCCCAGTTATTGTATTTAGCTATTGAACCTCGTTGTCAACATTTCTTAACATTCATTTGTGTAAGTCAAAGAACAAAACCGAACAGGAACAGGCTTGGAGGCACAATATCTACATATTGTTTGATGTAAATAACACTCCTAGACATGATTGGCATTCTCCAAACAACAATCATTGTTATTGAAATGTGCCTCTATTCCCCTTGTTTTAATACTGAGAATGATTATGAAATCTCTTTGGGTACGATAAATCAGCTGAAAGATGTAATAACATGTTTCAGCTGTTGGAATGGATGTTTGATTACAGCTCTGAGGGTTTTTTCCTCATCTTGCTTCTAGTTTAATTCTTAATCCATTCTGTGATTTAAAAAAATATATTCCACACATCAATAGCAAATATGCATTCTTGTTTACAGAGTGTGGGTAGCTGAGCAGGAATCAAGTTGCATTTTAACAATCCAGGGAAAATAATTTTCTATTACACTTTTGGTTAAAATAGTAAGTTAAACTGTCATTTGAAATTTTATTCAGTAAACACTTAACTTTAGTACCTAAGTAAAAATAGAAAAGGTATGGGGGGGCATGATGGGGGACAGAGGAGAGAGAGAAAAGATTACTTTGGTCAGGCCACGTTTGATTTCCAGACACACACAAAAATTCTGCCTCTCCTCCCCCACCTCCCTCCCTGATTCTGCAAGCCTCTCTTCAAGTAAGTGGTAGTAGAATTAATTTGCCCCAGAATGGTCAAGTGTAAATGGAGGAAAACTATTTCGTCCTGATTTTACACTGTAGCGGCAACACACAAAAGATGAAGGAAGTCAGACCGCACCACGCAGCGGCAGCGAGAGCGAGGCAGCTGGACAGAGGCTTCTGAAGGATCTGAGAATCTGTGTACAGCAAAGGCAGCACAGCTTCTCCAGCTCACTCTCCCAGAAAAGATTCTGGCAAATAATGCCTTTCCCTTAAGTCTATATTGTGAAGGAGAAAAAGTGAAGAAAAAAATAACCAAGGGAAACAAAAAGATTAGTGCGTGGGTGGTTTCCTTCTCCAATCAACTCTCCTTCCCATCCTGAGGGTTTGCCCTGTGCTGATGAGCACACTATGGCGGCTGCACGCACATCCCTTGATGTTCTCCCAAAGTTTGCAAGGCCAAAGAGGCAACAACATTCAAGGCTGGTGGTGGGAAAATTCAGAGAAATTTGGGGCTTCCTGAAGTCTTTAGAACTGCTCAGTGATGTGTTGCCAACATTTCAACAAGAGGCTCCTAAGAGAATTCCCCCTTTGGCCTGTGATAAACCCAGTGCCCCAACGGTGCGTTCGCTTGCCAAGAGGAGGGGCGAGGGATGAGAAAACCATTCAAGCATTTTCCTCTTTAAATGAAAATACTTTCTCATCATTGTAATCAAGAAAAGAGGCTATCCTACTAGGAAAGCAACCCTACACCACCCATTTGGGTAGAACTGCATATACACTATCTCTCTGCAAGAAAGGGAATACGCATTTGTACTGGAGAAATCATATTCTGGATAGCAAGGTGTCCACCCAGAAAGGAGTAAGCAAGGTCCCCACCATTTCTCCCAGGGGTCTGGAAGCACACGAGGTAACCTAGAAAACAATCAGAGATAGCTATTAAGGGCAACTCTAAGGTAACACCCACGTGAGCTGAGCTCCCCAGGGCCTGATCCACAGCGTGCTACAATCAGACACATGCTGACAACCCAGCTCCCACCTACGCGGTGACAAAGGGATGTTTCCTATTCCCCTTTACTCCTTTGTTTATTGCGTCGGATGTCTCCACTCCTGAAATAGGCGGGCTTTTAAATTAGGACACAGAACTCACTCTTCCCTAGAGCCACTAGTGCAACAAAGAAAATATTTCTTATGTTCAATGGAATTATAGAATACACTTAAAAGGTATTCATTGGTTAATTCACTCCCCTCTTTTTGACCTTTATACAAGGGGAAATCTGCCAAGTGCACAAAATCCTGCCAACTCCAAGAAGCTTAATTGTGCAGATTACAGTCTGTTTGTAACACAGATTATAAAAAGCACACTTGGACCCTTCACGTCCCTGTGTTTGATTCAGTAATAGGTTCTGCATTAGATAAAGGAGATTTGTTTTGATCCCCTCCTCGCAGATGCAGAGTGCCCTACACCTTTTGTATTCCAGACTCCATCATCCGTGACCTCTTTGCATAAGTGACGAAGCCACAATAGGCTGCTCTGTACTGTAACTCCCAGCTCCCCACTTTTGGAGGTAGAAGAAAGGCAGGAGGATATTCAATTCATGGTTTATGTGGTATTCTTGGAAAACAACCCCAAAAACTTATTCCATAAAGAACACACTTTTCTGGGAGGCTCTGGGACCATGTGGCACAAAAGCCAAGCACGGCCATTTTTGAAAGCACAGCACATCATTTTTTAAAAAAGGAAAAAGTGAAAATTGCTTTGTGAATTTCAGAGAATGAAGTGAAACACAGTGAGAATGGAAAAAACTATCCTAGAAATAAATGAAGTATTTTCCTAAGGTTCAATTTATTTTTCTCTTTCTTTCACCTGGTACAAATTTAATGAGAAAGTAATTTCCTCACTCCCCTCAAAATAATAAAAAAGTTAAAGCATTTACATTTGCAATCTGTTTACAAAAGCACAGAGATCACCTTTAATTTCTAGCTGTCATTAGGTAACTACAAATCAATCCTCTCCACCCCAGAACTAAGGCCTGATCCACAGACAGCCATCATCAATGCAGGGGCTGGGTGGGAAATTTCAGGCTTATACTTTGCATCTTCCTTCTTCAGTTACCTGCGCCTCAACACTATCACCATTAAATATCGAGGAGTTTTTTATTTAAACCCTAACTGATTCGTATTTCGTGGGCTATCACGTACGCTTCACTGCCCTTATGGAAGGAGGAAAGGTGAGTGGAGACAGCAGAGCTGTGGCCATTTATGTCAGCCAAGGACTCAGGACTGGCTGTGAAAGAATAGGGAGGGTGTCACACCAAGCACAGCTCCTACTCCCCACAGTGACCCTGCCACGGCTTCTCTCCTTGTTTACTGTCTTATAAAGAAAGTGGCTGGTGGCAACAGCTTTCCTTGGTGTTAATGTGCTTCTGATTGCTTGACAGAAATATTTGCCTTCCATAATCGCTGCACGACACAAGAAAAAAAGCGCAGAATACACTTTTAATTTTTAATTTTAGCACACACTTGCAGCTGTGTGCCGACTCCTTGTTGCTGTACTGTTGATGAGCAGTTGTACGTGGAACAAATCGAAGAAAGCAACAAACTAATTTCCTAAATGTGTTTTTTTTCTTCAATGGTAAGGAAGTGATGAGTTTTAGATGAGAAAGAGTATCTATCTGCAGCTCAATGAAGAGAAAATTCAGAAAGAATACTCCTGCAGTCTTCAGAAGTACCAGAGAGTGACTCAGATTTTACGATGAAAGTCAATGGAGTCAGCAAATTGAGAGGATGACAAGGACAGGGGAAGACCAAGACAGACCTGAACTACTGTGATAAATGAAATCAACAACTTCTTGTCTTTAACAAGATAGGTGCTGGTCCTGTGATACATGCCATACGCTGTCATACTGCATTTCTTATACTTCAGCAAAAATTGTGCGTAACTGGCAGCTCCCTACACATCCAGTTCACCGTACCAGGTGCTACCTGCCACATTCAGTGCAGTTGTGCTTCACTTAGTGAAAAGTCAAGAGGGCAGCAGAAGTGATTAATTTTTTACTGCACTGTACTTGAATCCCTTTCTGCTACGAGACACAAATGAACTCACATTGGGCATGCATTTAAGAAAATTAACTGCTAATTTTATTTTCTGCCGCAAAGAATGCTCCAGTCATCTCAAAGCCCATGAAACTCTTCTTCTATAAAGCCAGAATTGTTAACATTTATAAATTAGCTGCAGTGGAAGAAGCTCACTGCCATGCGGATGGGTGGAAGAATTCTGTAAAGGTCTCATTTCTGGAACTCTGTGAAGCAACTTGGTAGGATCGATTTAGGGCTTAGGTTCTACTGCATGCCTGTAAGTGGTGCTTTGGTGTAGGAAGGTAGGTTTACTGTATGCTCTCAATAACTGGGTAATTCTACAACAATGGAGCTGTGTAACTACATCCTCTCACTGTTAAATGCAGATGTAGTTTTGCAGAGAAATTCTCACCTTACTCCATTATTTTAAATTTCAGCAGAACCTCATCTTTGTTGTTTTTGGTCAGCAGGTACCACTAGAGCAGACTGGTTTGCCCATCATGCTACTGATAGCTTCCTTATGGGTTTTTCTTGATTTCAGCTACCCCTGATGATATGCAGAACATTTAGGGGAGGACCCAGAGTACTGGTTTCTCCTCACTTCTGGCTGCCAAGTTACTTCTAAACACTGTTTAGAACAGTTTCAGCTGTTTTACTGGGTAGGTTCTGTCTCAGAGCTCTTACACCACTGTACATGAAAAAAAGGGGCTACTATGAAAATAAGTTATGAAGGCAGGATGGGTAAGACCCATGAAAGCAAGGATGGGGTAATATCATCCATCTCTGGACACAGACAATATGCAAAGCTGTTTGTTGCTTGTCTTCTCTTAGGTCAGTGATTACCCAGTGATAAACCAATTGAGTTTAGGCCTCTAAGTAAATGGTACATACCACCCTGACCTGAACCTGAAAGTGAAAGGAATGCCCTTGAAAGGATGACTTACCTATCCACCCTGCCACTGTTATGGGGACTCTTTCTGGTGAGGCAAGCAAGCTATCTTGTTTGAAAGCACTGTGTTTCAAATGGGCACCATCTAAAGATATCAGAACTTTTAGGCAATGACTTATTTGTGATATTTGTAGGTAGTGGAGCCTCACAAAGGTTCTGAAGCTACAAACTTTGCTACACAGAGTCCTCTGAACTCACACTGGTGGTGATGTGATTACTAGTACAAAATGCTACCACAGGGATGGTGGAAAAGCTCCTGATCATTACACTATGAAATCAAAATCAAGAATTTTGAAATAAAGTGCCTGGAATTCAAAATCACCATCTGCAATAGAATTTTTTTCCAAGTTTTCTTGTAAGGCATCAGCATTTGGTAAGATACTTCAAACAGCATATTTCAAAGTGGAATAAGCACATGTTAATCCCTGCGGATAGCAGAACAGTAATTTTCACTGCATAAGTGCACCAGTACCAAAGAGGGCTCCTAGAAGACAGACTTTCAATGTGCCACCATATTTCACATGTAAATAAACATTTTTTTTCTTTAAAATGTTCAGTGGTGTTAATTCTGATTTGTCGTGAAAATTCTGGGTTAGTTGCCAGTTCTTGAAAGCAATCCAGAATTACTCCTTGTTTTTAAACAAGAATTTTAAGGATTCAGACATATGAAAAAGTATTGACTCCTAATCAGTCCAATAAAAACAGAAAACTATCAAATATTGAAAAATACATTAAGGTATTAGTTTTCTTTTTCCTTAGCCTCCTGAGATTATTTGGGTCCCAATTCAACAAAACAAGTTCCACATCCTTGTTTTTATTTATAAGGCTATGTTTGCCATTTTGCTATGCAAAGTAGGTGTAAAATGCCACAAATTAGATTGGTAATATTTTATAAGAACTTCGTAGTGGTATAAATAATGCGAACTCAAACAGAAAGAGTTTTTTCTCTCCAGAATTTTTTTGAGGTTGTATATTTTTCCAACCCCAAATTTTGATTAAAAGCACTTTCAAAATCTTGAAAGTGTACATAAATAAAAACAAGAAGACTGCTTGGTTTGATCATTTTGATGAACTTGGGACATTTCAATTCCACTTGACCACTTCATTTTAAAAGTTTTCTAATTTGTTTCTGAACCTAAAATCAGAAGATTTTGTACCAAAATCTGTACATGCTTGCTGACATTCTCTAGAGCTTGAAACCATTTAAGTGGAATAATTTGTCAAACATTATTTTACCCCACAAAAAAACCCAGCTTGGCAAACCACAAGACCTGGGAAAGCACACCACATCAGCTATAACAACAGGAGAACATGGAGAGCAGTTAAAACTCAGGTTAGATTTCATGAAGCAATTTGGAAATAAACATCCATATGTTCAGTTTTGGGCTCCTCACCACAAGGAAAGATATTGACCTGCTGAAGCATGTCCAGAGAAGGGCAACAAAGCTGGTGAAGGGTCCAGAGAACAAGACTTATGAGGAGCAGCTGAAGGAACTGAGGGTGTTCAGCCTGGAGAAGAGAAGGCTCAAGGGAGACCTTATCGCTCTCTACAACTACCTGAAAGGAGGCTGCATAGAGGTGGGTGACAGTCTCTTCTCCCAAGTAAGAAGTGATATGACAAGAGGAAACAGCCTCAAGTTGTGCCAGGGGAGGTTTAGGTTGAATATTCGGAAACATTTCTTCACCAAAAGGTATGTCAAGCATTGGAACGGGCTGCCCAGGGAGACGGTGGAGTCACCATCCCTGGAGATATTTAAAAGATGCATAGATGTGGTGCTTAGAGACATGGTTTAGTGGTCAACTTGGCAATGTTAGGTTTACAGTTAGATTCAATGATCTTAAAGGTCTTCTTCAAACTAAATGATTCTATGATTTGATGAACAGGGAAAAACTGCTAGGGCCATATCTTCAGCTAGCCCACTGCTCATGATTCTTTGTCAAATGGCATGTAGACTTTCAGCTTTGTGTGTTCTTACCATTGTCCATTCCTCTCTAGCTCTAGCTATGCCAGTCTGGCCCTCCCTTGACACCTCTGCTGGGGGAGATGGGACTTTTCTCCTCTCTCTTCATGTATTTGTCCCAACAAAGCTGCACCATGGAACTACAACCACAGCTACAGACTACTGGCACAAGAAATCCTGAGAAGCTGTCTGGGAACTGCCCATGCATCAGAGGGCTTCATGGAGTACTATGGTCTATATAGTATATATGGTCTATGTACTAGGTATATATAGTCTATCTACTATGTCATCATTCCCTCATGACAGATGTCTTCAAGGGGCTTGGGAGAGAGCCAGAGCTCCCAGAATGGACAGAAGGCTGCCGAGAAAGTGCCCTTGAACCTGCCTCTCTGAGACACCCAAGGCGTACCACACTGGAGCTGGGGAACAGATAGACACTCCAGGTGCTTGTCACCACTGGCAAGTCTCTATACTGGGAAGGCAGGACCAAGAAGTAAACATGTATTTTCAGTAATTCTCCAGTTCTACAAGGACACTACATGAATCCATTTAGGGAGGCAAAAAGAAGACATGCTACAGCAACAACACAATCAGCTGATAGACACTCATGCAATAACCACAAAGAAAACCAATGCAGTATGATGTAGCTTCAACCTCCCTCAGCGAACAATCAATCCATTGTGGTCATGATCCTGTTCAAACTCTGTTTGCAGCTAAGACATAGCATCAAAACATTAATAATTTCTAAAAACTACAGGATTTGGAAGCTATGCTACATTCCAACACTTTCCCTCTTTTGAATATTGGCATCCCCATCACCACAATCCAAGTGATTTGCTAACAGAAATGGCCTACTAGTGAATAAAACAGACACTATTCTGCATAAATACAAACTGTGAGGCTAAGTAATGAGCCTCTTGCCATACAGGTCAGCTACATTAAAGTTATTACAAAACCTCAAAGTTTTTGCAGAACCAGAAAAAGGTTATACGTGAATTAACTCCCTGAGGTAAACAGCCTGCGTAAAACTTGGAGCAGCATGTACAATAAATGTACACATACACTTGTACATACTGTGTGATTAAGTTTTCCTCTTACATTCAATGGGAGATATTCAGAAAATAAAAAGATATTCAGTGGTATTTTCTAGCACATTTGACCAGTTTTAGTTGCATGTTCTTTATTGTAATTCAGAAAGAGAAACAAATTTATGTTGACCCATGAACCCTTACATTGATATTTCTCCCTTCTTCTTCCCCTTTTCTTCTATATTAAAATTACATCCAGTTTTTCTCATAAAATGAATTTCCTATTTGAATGGAGAAAGTCCATCTCCCCTAAGTATTTGTTATGTAATCTGTGAACAAATATTTAATTATCTGGAGGTTTTCAAGAGAATCCATTACATGGCCTAAAAGTACATTAAAAAATTCGATTTGAATTTTTTCAGCCTCTACCTCTTCTTCACATTTCCGTTTTAATCTCTGGCTGGATATCTGTTGTGAACCCATTAAAACTACTTGCCTACTATCTTTTAAGAAACTGGCTTTCTGGTTAATAAAGAAAGAGCTGTTTCCCTAGTCTTGTCCATCACAACCAATGTTTTCCTTACTTAGCCAATAATTTGTTACATCTACAATTCAAACGGTTTTGCCCTGTGAGATTAATGCAGTTTTAGCCTCAGCATCCTCTAACAAAGTCATCTACTTGTTTCCTATTGTGTCTACATAAAATGAACTATATTTAGATCAAAATGTAAAATACACTGTTGTCTCTTGCAGCATAAATTTTAAAAAAAACCTATTTTTTTAATTAGAAAATTCCTCTAGATAAGGAAAGCATGTTCTAGAAGTGCTGGAAAAGGGAGTTTGTTCTACACATGTCAAGCACCCCTGCCTCTTAACCTGCTAGGCATGGCTGTGGCTAGTCACCATGGAGGCACACTTTTAGCTCCGTCGGGAGAAGTCAGAGCTGCAGTGCTGTTGTGATCTGCCTTTGGTGGCCATTTCCCTTCCTGGTCATGGCTATACCCCATTCAATAAGGGCAAGGGCTTATGAAGACCATCTTGTTTCTAAAGATGACAGCACCTAACCTAACAACAGGGAGTAAATCTAGAAACACAAAGAGTCACTGCCCCCCACTGCAGAGGCCACAGTGGGACAAAAGAACAACCTCTTAACTTGCCCCATCTACAGGTACCCAAGGTACTTCTCATTTCGATTAGCCAAGTCCACGCACAACTGAGAAAGTTGGAGTGTTACTGCTATAATTATTTTATTCCTTTTCTTTCCATTTTCCTGCCTTCCTCACCCCTGGGCTCTTTAAAGAAAGACTCCCAGGAGCTTCCATTCAAGTGGAGTGAAAACAGTGTCAATGGGGGCTAACTTCTGCAGCGCAGGTTGTTGTCACCAATGACCTATTCAACGGCAGCCAGCACCAGCCTGGCTTTGTCTTCTGCTCCACTAAACAAACTGATGGCAGCCTCAGTCCTGCTGCAGAAATATTGAGAATTAAAGAAGGCACAAAGGAAGAAGGCAGCAGGGTTGAAACATTTAGTGGAAATAGGGGAGATGGTCAATAAAAGGGGATGGAGTCTGGATCAAAAGGGGCTGACTTACAATGGGACATGGGCTAAAAAGGGGTGTGCACTATCCCACAGGTCAAAAATGACAAAACACTCTGCTCCTGAAGCTGTCACCTTCTGCACAGTAGGGAGGGATCTGAGAGCAAGAAGAAATGCAAAGCTAGCAACTCAATATACAGGCAATGTACAAAGGGGAAAAAAAAGATAAAGGGTGAAATTCTGTGGTGCATGCAGCAAGCTGAGACCACTGACCTCAGCGAACCAAACAAAAGAAATGTTTAGAGAAGGTATTGGAAAGAGAGAGAAACAAAGTATGATAAGGAAGAGTGAGATTTTGGTTAAGGCATTCATCTGGGACTTGGGAGAGCTGGGTCCATGTCAAGACTCTGCCATATATTTCCTGTGGGAGCAGAACTGAGGCATTTAATCTCTCTGCAATTCAGTCCTCATCAGTAAATAAATACTCAGGGAGAGTATATGACATGTCCTTTGTGGAGGGGGTCCCCTGAGCTCAGCTGTACTTCACTCATGTAAAAGAAAAAAGTTTGTTGAAACAGGCAGAGGTGAAAAATTCAAAATTTTGCATTTTTCTATTTTGCAGTCATTTAAATGGATCACATTTATTCTTAAATAAGTTTTCAAAGCATTAAACTTCCAATCACACTTTTCTATCATTTTGTACCTTTGAAGCACTGAATACAAATATCTGACTGGTGTCCGGTGAATACAGATATCTGAACGCTAGCCAGAGATTTTTCCTTTCTCTCTTTTTCTGTATTTCCTATTCTACCTTTTACTCATGTCGTGTCCCAAAACCCCTTCTCTTGTGGAGAGGTTAGAGGAGATGAGAGTGAAATCGTAATGCCTGTGACTTTCCAAAACTGGAGGAAAAATAAGCTAAAACATTAACAATATTTGAGAAAAGTGTTTCCATGCTTTGAACAGGTTTGGCACATTTTCAGTGGACAGGGAGATTTTTTTCATCCTTTCTTCTTTTATGTAATATCATTTAAGGAAGGCAGGTTCTTATGCCCAGGCATATAGCACTGTTACATGTCCCGGACAACATGGAAGATCTGCCTGTATCCTTCAAACCTGTGCATAGACGGCATGAAGATCGCTGCCCCACAAATGAGCTGCTATTTATCAGACAGAGCTGCCTAAGTGTGCCTAGAAAACGCCTGAGCTGCCTAATCATCAGCTGCTCTTAACTATGCTAGTTCCACCTAAAGCAATTCCCAGATCTGTCCTCAGAGTTTAAATGCTGGCCACCTGGCTGATAGTCTCGCAAGTAATAAAATAATTCAAACAGGTCAAGTTACCAACTCAGAAACAGCGAGAGGTTTTTTTTGCTTCCTGCCATGGAGAGGAAAATTTCCAGTCCCCGTTCAGAATTGGCCATCATTATTAAATGCACACATGGATGGGCTTTTTGGCCGTGATATAAATGACTTAAAGCTGTGATTCAAATAGGTCTATAAAGTGCTTCTATGATGTTCCTCTCCCTTCTTTTTTCCTTTTTTTGAAACTGTCTCTGCTCCACTGTTCTTTGTAGAGATAAGCCCTTGAAAATCACCCTTCTTAAGGTGTAAACTTGGTGGCATTACATTATAGTTAAACATTTGATTTGTTACAGGCTAGAAAAATAGAGAACTTGAAATCTCTTCATGGTGTATTAAAGGTCACACAATTATAATAAAATCTTGCTCCAGCAGCTCCAGTCACAGACAAAATCAGTCTCAAATTTCCAGCGAACAATAAAGTCCCCACAGAGTTTCAGCTTCCCCGGGAAATCAGGGTATCTCAGGCTGTGTTGACTTTAAGGATGTCCTGAATGCCCATCGTAAAAAAACGTGGCACTCAACACAGTCACAGCTCTTGAGGGGTCCTCTGATTGAAAATATGCTTTTTATTTCACAGCCATTTGGGGCATCACATTTTTTTGGTTTCAGAAACTTAAAAAGCAGCCAGTTCTACTCTCTTTGGGTGAGTCGCTACCAGCTTGAATGTCATTTTGTAGTATTCCACACATCAAAATAAAATAATAGTAATACAGAACAAAAATCTACATCCTCACAATACAAACTAATCTTCTCGCTTCCCATCAAGTGAAACATATTGACAACTGACAATAGGCAATTAATAGATTAATGAGCATAGCTCTTATCTGTCTACATTATGAGTTTATCTGGTTGTAACAGGATGAACACAACACGGGCCTGTGCTCACAGGAGTGCTGTCCCAATAGAAATGAGATCATTGCAGCAAGATATGAATGCAGTATTTTGATTACCAGGTATTGCTCAATGGAACAGAACCCACACACACACACTTTATTCTATACATTTTCAAATTATTCAAGGGCAAAGAACAGAATATAATTTACTAGAGAGAGAATTAGAGAAAAAGGTTTTACAAAAGCAGGAGAGATTAGGTTTTGATCCAGGGTTAAGACGACCGCCTCTGGCACACACAGAATCTGTCAAGATAGGTGATGGAACATAAAAAAAAAGCCCTTACACCTAAAACTGAGCCTAAAAGCAGTGACATCTGCAGTGCCAAATAATAAAATTAACTTTAAAAATCATTTGATAACCCAAATAAAAAAATCAGACATACATACTAGTTTTTCCGTGGGTCTAACTCCAAAAAAATAGGGCTGTTGTTTCTGATAGCAGTAAGCTCACTCACACCACGGTTAAATTTGATCCACAGCAGTACAGAGGTGCACTGGTGGGTGCTGTGCTTCTCATGAAACCTGCAAGGAGATCTTTCCAAATGACAGAGGTAGAAAGGCGAACAAAGTATGAATTTGGGGAGCCAGAGTACCATTAACTCAACTGTATCCTGACATTTCTCCCCTTATCCCTGTCGGTGCGTTTGCCAGTAACATCTCTCTGCAGTTCTGTGCTTACACATTTCCTATTTCCAACACGGGAGGAAGCCAGCTTTGCTTTTCTTGTGCCCAGAGCCAAGTTCTGCCCACTTTTGCTTGCATGTGTAATCCAAGTTGTCTCGACGGGGCTATTTGTACGGGTAAAGTGAATTTGCCCTTGATAGCATTATAAAGTTTCAAAATAAATATTGTGATGTTTTGTGGGTTGGCAAACACAATCTGCAATTTGCTATGTGGAAATTGTTGTTCTGCTGCAGAATTATGCAGGCTTTCATAATGACTAATGACATGAGACAAATGCAGCATGACACTTGCATGTTGATCATTCTATACAATTTTGCTCATAGGCCACTTATTGAGTTTTCTTCTGAACTCAGCACAGATAGAAGAAAAACACCAGTGGAGTGAACTGTGGATGAGGCTTGACGTCATTCCATTGTAATATGTGTACACAATCAGAACGGAAGGATTTGTTCTGATTTGGACTGAGCCTCCATATGTAAATGGAGTCTTAATCATGATGATGACAGTCTCCTGGGAATGTCGCTGCGGTGGTCCCAGGCACTGCCGTCCCAGCTACTCACTACGAGCCCACGCAGAGCAACATGTTTGTCTCCCCACGTCAGGGCACAGCAGCAGAGGTGCTGGGGGAGCATTGCATGGGTCGCTCTCTGGCTGCTGGTAGTTAATTCCAAAAGTGAAGCAGAGGAATAGCTGCAGGCAGGAGCATTTAAACTGCAGAAGCAAAAATCGCCAGAGGACATCTCAAAGCTTCGTAACCCCTTTACACCTGGCCCTCTGCTGCTTTAAACAACTGTCGTGTTGAAGCAGTGGGAAGGGGCTCAAAGGCTACGTCTGCATTGTCTCTTTCGATGACAAAAGGAGCTATACAAGCCCAGAGAAATATGATATTATGATATACTGCATTGAAAAGGGAATTCAGTTTGTGCCTCATTTTTAAGAGCTAATATCCTTTTATCTGATCAAATGGTAAACAGCATTGGTAAATCAGGTTTTGATGGCATATGTATTTGCAAACAAAACTTTATATTCAACCTTTTCTAAGATGATCCCACAAATCTGTGTTGATATTCTCTGTGGTCACATTTTTTAAGAGCCTGGAAAATAGAACAGCTTCTCATGCACTGCTTTAAACCATGTACATGCACTTCTACATTTCCTAATTGAATGGGATCTTCTAGGCATGAAGTGAAAAGCAGCTTTGGAAAATCAGTGTAGAGGGTCCAGAATGTTTTCCAAATGCTGATTTTATTCTGTTCTCGGGTATTCTATTCCACAGGAAACCAAACTAAAACTTCCCCACTGAGTACTGCAATGTGTCATTCAAACATCCCTCAGCAAGGCACTCTGCCTCGGGGATGACGTGTTCATGGATGCGTCCCAGGGCACGCTGCTGCACTAAGCTGAAGCTCCTGGGCACCCCAAGGGGAAAGGCACAGACAACATGGTACAAAGAATGTGAGATATTGCAGTTCTCTTAAATACATTCTTTCCCTGGGCAGTGCCAGTTGCTGTTTTAGCTGGATGCCTCAGGACTAGTCTGATATAATGGCCTTGTCACCTTGCTTCCTCACTCCTCTTCCCAGGATTTGAGACACTGGTATGCTGGAAGGCTCCACAAAATCTATCTCCTGGCAAAACCAATCCAGGAGTGGTTAATGCAGCTTGGTACACATGCTCCTTATCTCCATGGTAAAATTGGGAGAGAAGTCCCAGGCGTCTGCTCCCAGCCTTCCTGGGAAAACTCTTCTCAGTTTTATAGATCAATCTGGGATCTATCTTTTGAGGTTTATGGGGAGAGCTGCTGACAGAATTATCAAGAAACATCCCTTGCCTGTTTTACTGGGAGATACATCTCAGATTAGAGGATTGGAACAAATCTGAGTAGAGCAGTTGTGACGCACTTGCTTCTTGGATACCATGAAATGTAACATACCCAAGAGATCACGGATGAACTTTGGTGCTTGTGGAGAATAACTGTGGCACTGGGGACAGCAGCCCTTTGGTCATAGAAAATTACTTTAGGTCTTTAAGAAGGTGATGCCCACTGGTTAAATTTTTCATATGGGGAATTTAAAAAATCCTCCTGAAGCTGTGTTTGAATGTGTGGGCCAAAACCACCTCAGTAGAGAACAAGAGAAGGAAAAACAATGATTGAGAGCCCACATTGGTGACTGGAGTAAAACTGCTAATAGACAACAGCTTCTGTTGACATAAAATGGTGCTGCTCCATTGAGATCAGGGCAAGCAGCAGTGTCTTACCTTAGCTAAGAGTATATGGACACAACTGTTTCTCACTCATATTATAATGAAGACTTTGACATACTTAAACATTTTCCTGTGGAGAAGTTAATGAAGCCATGCTTAGATCTGTGGAGACACTTACAGCCCTTTGTTTAGGATACAGGGAAACATAAGATCCTTTAAGAAATCAGCTACATGAAAGAACAGGAGCCATTGTCCAGTACAGAGAGATAGCTAAGCATTTTAAAACTACAGTTGAACCAAATGGTTACCTTCAAAATGGGTATTGGCAATGCTGAAACTGGCAAGACAAAGGATTTCAGACACACTTAAAGCATGAGCGGGAGGGGAAAAAACCGAACTCAAAAATAACAGACAGGAGCAGACAAATGTTGGCTCAGGGACACTTTAGACCTGAGAGCAAATTCATTAACTATTGTAGAATGTTTCCCAGGCTCAAGAAAGGCAACAGGGCCTTGTACCCTCTTTGCAAATAAACAGGACTGCACCGAAAGCAGAACCAAATTTGGTATTAATTCCTCCTTTCACTGTTGATCTCTGCTGCTCTCCCCCAGTCTGGAAAACCAACTAGCAATTCGGCTCAAAAGGACAGCATGATGCAAAAGAATCAAAAGCCAGCTGAAGAGAGCTACACTCACATTCTTCTCTCTCACCATCAAAGCACGACTCTGTTTTCCCAAGCTCTTTGGCCCCCTGTTTCAGTCTTTAAAATAGAAATAACATTGCTGAAGAGAGTGAGAGTCACAGATCACGAGCCCACTCAGTGAACTCTGGAAGAAGGAGCTCCCCTTCTAGCTGTCAGCATTTTAAGGTCTGCGGTACCTCCCATATGGCAAGTGCTACCTACATGAGGAATATCTGGTTTAGTTCTATGCACAGAATCTATCTTTGCTTAAAATATTTGTGGATAAACACAAGTTTCAGATGCGTGGCTGACAAACCTCAGTTAAAACAGAGGAGGTTTTAATACAAATATAAAGCTCTTTATAAACCTCAGACTTCATGACACGACATCAGCTGTGAAAGTAAAACAGCACAGAGATGTTGTCTGTTTCAACAGCCACAATTTAAAGTTTGAATGACCTATCCTACCAGATCCCCCACACTGATTTCTGAGGGTCCAATGAAATACAAAGTATGTTTGCATATGCTCCATTAATTATTTTGGCAAGGCCTTCAATACCTAAGTTACATGTATTTTACACAGACTTCTGCAATCAGTCTCAGATTTTTCACTATTCATATTTCTGCACTAATTGTGCTCTGCATCATTTCATACAAAAATATATATATTTAACTGAGCTTGGAATTTGTCATCCTGCTGAGATTTCTAAGAATATCCTTACACCAAAACTTCCATTGAACTTGACTAGAATGGGAGAGGTGGTGTATACTTTTCTTTCCCTTGGAGCTCCATCAAAGCCCTACAGTAATGCTGTCCTTGTAATCTCGGCATCGCATTTCACACTCAGCTCATGACGAGCTGAATTTTCAGTAGAACTGACTGTGAATTTTCAGATGAAACAACTTCTCATTAGAATACACCAGCTTGTTCAAACAGAATGTTTAGGGATTTAACAACCTCCTAAATCAGCATTCTTGGGCAGGAGGTGATGGACTTCCTAGGTTGCCTGTGACACCTCATGAGCTGTTTTATCCCATTTTGAACAGAAAAAGGAATAAGAACCACCCATTTCTGAAACCAATGTTTCTGCATTTCCTTTCCATGTCCAATTCTCCTATTTGCATCTCATCCTACACCCAAACATCCCAACGAAGGTCTTCCAGCAGCACAGAACTGTTGAATACCACCTTCTCTGGCCTGATTACTCAGAGGAGCAAGAGGGTTATGAGGAAGCAATGAGCAGCACCAGGAGATGTGGTGCAGCAGCAGACTCTAGAGTCTTCACACAGATTTACCTAGCTGCTGAAGTACGGGACAGGCTTGATAGCTTTTCCCATCTAACTCCAGCCCAGCTTGCACTTTGGGTTGCACTGCAGGAAAAAGCTATTCAATGCTAGTCACTTGTGGTTGGCAGTAGTTCGCATTACCTAAGAGTACTCTAGAACACTCAGAAGAAACAGATGGGAAAACAACTATAAATAACTGTAATGCACTAAACTCCCAAAGCCAAGGGCATATTCTCATGCAGACCCTGTCCTGCCTCTCCACAAATGATGACACGACATGCCAAAGAGTCTTGCTACATTTCAGAGAAATGAAGAGGAACAGGGAATATTTTGGAAGGGAAGTGCAAAAGGTAAGAGGGTTGGGGAACAGTCTTCCTTATTTTTACATATTTATTTTCACCTTCTCACAAGCATAAATATACATTCATGTACCTTTGTATGGCATTTCACTTCCTAGTAAATATCAAATACTCATGAAGAGTTTCTGAAATTAGGAGGAACTTGCTCATGGTTTATGAGCTCCCTCTAAGAACAAGACATCATTTCAGCCAAGACAGGCAGAGTCTGGACAATATTCTGAAACGTAGCATGGTCTATGTCATCAAAAGCATTGCTCCTACTGAAAACTAAGTGCCCATTGGCCTCGATACTGCTGCCCAAGCACTCTGTGCAGCCATTAAATAAACCTCCCAGCATTTTACCGAACTTGGACAATCACACTGGACAACATACCAGGATCAATGCGGGAGATGAGGATAAAGACCAAACAGCTCTGGAGATGTCCTAGAGAAGACTAGTAAACAACAGGCCTCCATAAAGAAAGGTGATAGAAAAAACAAATCACACTGAGATTTATCAAAACTTAAAGCTGCTTACAAAAATGGCTCAAGGGGAACGATTAATTTCAAACCAGGCCAAATTGAGGAAAAGAAGCTTGATGCACACATCAATTTTGTTCCTCAAAGTCAAGAATTGCCTAATCAATAGTAGTGCTAAAAGGAGACGGGCGCTCTCAGGGGTACCATTACATAGAATTGCACTGGGGTTTAGCCACCTGGCTCTCAATTGCTTTAATAGATGTCACATGGCTAAAGCCCAGTCTGAAGCTTTAAAACCTTACCCCTTGGTCTTCCTGAGCACCTACTGCTGTCAGGTGGCAAATGTGAAACAGCAGGAGGGACTGGGAGATTTACTCCTGTATTGACCAGTACCAGAAAATGCCCAGGAATTTGCACTGCTGCTGCAAGTGTCAAGTTACTGGGTGAAGAAAGACAAAGCAGGAGAGGGTAAAAGGGATGAGTGAAAGAAAGTGAAAGAAACTGTTCTTAACCCTTCCTCTGTTGACAGCAGTCTGCATCAGGTGCTCACATTGCTGGGCTAATCCAATCAGTCCTCCTCTTCCATTAGCTAAACTAAGACTTTTTAGGTGACGCTCTGACTGCTCCCCCCATTCCAAATTGTGCTCAACATCTTAATGGAAAACCTTCAAGGGGTTAAAGGTTTTAAATCAAATAGAGAAGCAGACAAAAGGAGAAAAATCCGATCAGAGTAGAAAGGGTTGGCTTATAGAGGAACTGATTTTCTTTCCATTTTCACCAACACTGAACTCCACAGGAGCAATAGCTAGAGAGACAGAAGGAAGCAGGCAAAATGGAAGGTGAAGGAAGAGTTTCTTTCATGCTCATATTACACATAATTTTACACAAGGAGAGATGGAATCCTGTCAACAAGATCTGGTCTTGACTTGGTTCCTGGATAGTGGTCAGCTATTGGCGGGGGGAGCGGCTCCCATAGGACATACAACTGCCAAGTAGCAGCCACCTTTTAAAAGGAAGTGAAAAAATATTGTCATGAAGGACAACAGATCAAAATGCTGCTAAGTGGAAGTGGGTGGGGAGAGGGAACAGAAAAAATAAGTAAACCAAGGAACGTAAAAAACCAGAGAAACTGAAAAGAAACAAAGGAAGGAAAACAGCCTGTCACGATGTGGGGGGGGGAGGGGAAGAGGCCTTGTGTACCATCTACCTTCCTGCCAGCCATGTAGAAAACTGCACATCTAAAGTTTGGAAGGGAAATTATTAGACACTGGTTACAAGAGAAGAAAGGAAATGGAAATATCTTCCCCAAGATAACAGATGATTGTTATAAGCATGCAAAAACTAGGAAGTTTATCTATATATATATGAGCCTGAACATTTTTCACAGCATGGCCCCTTTCCATTGAACCCTACCTACATTGTATGTGCTTTAAAATAGTAATTTTTATAAAAAAACAGAATGTCCTGAGCCAAATCAGAGCTGTATAGTGTAAGAAACTGAGAGCATGGAGATTTCTACTGAAATAAAGGTCATAAGTCTGATAAGACCTGAGTGTGTGGACAACAGTTCTTGCAGGTGTGATCCAGATCCCACCAGTTTGACAAAGCTTTGGATCCAGTGTAGGCCTGGCTCATGAGCCACAGAGTATTTGCGAATGCTATTGTTACACTGGCTTTTGCAGTACCTCTCTTCATACAGATTACAGCCAGACCACATCAGTTCCCCTTAGTTGAGATGGATTGGCACTTTGGAAATCCTAGTGCACAGGAAAGGCTTAAATCCTCTGAGGAGTAAGAGCAACATGGAGATGAGCTGTTGGCTAAAAAGGGCTCAAGAAAAAAGAAGGCAGAAAAATTGGCATTTAAAGGGGAAACAGTGAGTAACAAAATGGAGAGAGAAATTAAATAGAAGAAAGGTATAGCAGGGAAGGGAGAATAGGAGAGAGTATGGGAAACAGTGGGGAGAATTAAATGAATCCAAAATAAGGAAAAGACTTAAAGAAACAGAAACAATGAGAAACAGAGGAGGGCACTAGTACTCACAAAGGAAAAACAAACAAGACGCAAGAGGTTTATCAGAGGCAAAAGAAGGAAACAGTGAGGCAACAGAGAGAGAAAGAATAGGGAGGGGGAAAGGTGTGAGGAGCTGAAAATGACAAGACATAGGAGAGAAAATGGGGGAGAGAGGAAAAAGGAGATAAAGAGAAGGAATTGTACAGGGAAAGGACCAGAAAGAGGAGAACAATCCTAGGGAGCCTGCTGTGGTGGGTCACAGAGGAGTTCACAAGCCCATGCACTCCAACTATTTCTTTTTGATTCTGTGTCATTGTCAGGCTTCAGACTGCAGCTGCAAATTGTTTGTCTGGCAGTTCTGGTAGGTTTGATTCAATAACTCCTATAAGAGGGCAGGCAGGATATCAATGCTGCTTTATTGCCTTTTTCTCTGCCTACAATAGCAATCCTCCAGTTATACAGTATTATAAAGTGCCATCACTGGGGGTTGTAGCTCAGCATAGTCACGTCTCATCTTCCTAGGCTATAATAAGCTGGCAAAGGTAAAAGTCTGAAACTACGTGAGCTTCATGAAATGATTAACATTGAGGCCTAAAGATTGGTGTCAGGGGCAGGCAATGAGCAAACAACAGACCCTCGTTTCCCAAGTACCACAATGAGGGGTAGCTACATCCTACAGGAACAGTTGCACCAAAATGCACTTGGTAATCTGCTTGGTGTCAAGTCTTCCTCCAGCCAGTAGTGGACAATGCATTAAGACTCCAGAAAGATGCAATCACTGCTGGAGAACAGAACAAAATACCCATGCAGTCCTGTCAGCTGGTTAACCTTTCAGGCCCCTCTCCAAATCCCTTTGGATGTGAGCTCTTTAAAAATAATCATGTAGCAACATTTAATATGAGTGGACTCACTGATGTGGACTTACCATTTTTCCTCCTGGAAGTTGGTTCCTTCAGGCTGTGGGGGTGTCCCTCACCAGGCTGACATAGAAAAATTTCACCAACCTTGAGTGTGCATGATCTGTCAATAAAAAGAGGCTTTCAGTTACTCAATGCTGTCAAACAGCGCCTTTTACAAACACTAAATTCAAGTTAAAAATGTCACAGCAAAACAGGAAAATCACCACAGAGAACCTGCCTGTGAAGCATTTTATTGGTGTGTCTTTTAAAAAAGAAAAATTCCTGGCACATTGTTCTGGTTAAAGTCACACAAATCAGAACAGAAGTTCTCATTCAGATCTGGTCATTACAAATATTGGAAGTAGCTGAACAGAAAGAGACCCCTTTTGTCTGTTTAAACTTTGTCTTACATATATATATAAAAATCCTTGCTTCGCTATAAAAATTGTAGGTGGGTATCTTTAAGGTTGTGCTTAGAAATAATTGTGACTTCACACTGCAGTTTATTCCACATATTTTCATCCTTTTGAATCACACTGTTCAACCTCCTACTTAGTCTTAATAGATTAATTTGCGATTGCTCCCTCGACATTTCAGCCTTTCATGATGGAGAGCAATTCCTCTCATTTCACTCATCAAGGCTCCATATAATAATGAAAGTTCCCATAGGTCACCTCTATTGCATCTTATTTCCTTAACCCCTTTAGCCTTCCACCCCAATGAGCATTCTTAAACCTGGAGCTGTCAGGGCTAAGGCAAAAATAAAATTTCTCCTGCGAGGCAACCGTGGCCGAATCCATACTGCATCAGTTCTATAGAAAGTGGGACTATAGCCATGTGATTTCAATTCTGCAACACCTTTACATTGTCATAATGTTCAGTTTGTTTTCTTCCCAGCAGTCATACACACAGAACTGCTGGGATTTTTCTCTAATAACCCCAGGTCTCTATTTTCCCTTTGGAACACTGAATAATATGAACTCTGCTGTGGTTCACTAACTCTAGACTTAGTGTTAGAAACACTAAAAGATCCAAATCCTCCTCGGTTTGGTAAGCATTGCTTCTTACTGTTTGCTTAATCTTTACATTTGGCAGAATAATCAATATCTGCTATTTTATTTTTAATAATCTTTCAGAATAAAACTGATAGGCAAGATTCTGCGTTGCTGTAAGGTGGCATGTCCCTAGCATGGTCCCTTCACTGGTTCAGTGTCCTGGTTTAACCCGAGTCAGCAACTAAGCACCACACAGTCACTTGCTCAACTCCTTCCTCCCTCAGTGGGATGGGGGAGAGAATTGGAGGAAAAAGGTAAGAGAACTTCTGGGTTGAGATAAGAACAGTTTCGTAATTGAAAATAAATTAAATAAAACAGTGACACTACTACTACTAAGGAGAATATGTAATGAAAATATTACTAGTAGTACTAATGATAGTAATATGTAATGAAAAAAGGAAAAAAGAGAGAAAAAAACCCAACCTCTCACCACTGGTAAACTGACATCCAGACAGACCCCAAGCAGTGATTGCCCTCCGTACCAAACATGACATGTGATGGCATGAAATATCAGTTTGGTCAGCCATCTGGGCTGTGTCTAAGGTGGGGTGACAGGGGCAGTATGAGAAACTGAAAAAGTCCTTAGTTTACTGTAAATATTGCGCGGCAACAACTAAAAATATCAGTATGTTGTCAACATTCTTCTCAGCACAAATCCAAGACATAGCCTTACCCTAAAAACATCAGCGTGTTATCAACATTCTTCTCAGCACAAATCCAAAATACAGCCTCATACAAGCTCAAAAAAATTGAAAAAATTAACTCTGTCCCAGCCAAAATCAGCACATTCTGCTTCCCACTTTAAACGGATGCTTCAAAACAAACCTGGAGGGCAAGCCGCCAATTTGAATTTTCCAGTTGTTACTTATGACCAATATCTGTTTCCCAAGTTGTGGCCCTGCTTCATGATTTGCATTTATCTAGGAGAAAGTTCTGACACAGCCTGCAGGCAGGCTGGCATGCTCATGCACCAGGAAGACGTGCGGTTCTGGGTGCGAGAGCAGGGTAGCTGAAGGTGTCCAAAAGTAGCCCTCTTCTCCCAAGGAAACCCCATTAAAAGGACAAATCACTGCATTCTTTTAAAGAACAATTTTACATTGCATCATATTCCAGGATCTCTCTTCTTTTGTGCAATCTGTCCATTCCACAGAAAACAAATTATTTCTGACCAGCAACAGAGCACTAAATGAAACAACTGCCATTCACACGCACAGCCTTGAAGGTTGTGCATCTTTAGGGAGAGGCGACAACAGTTAGTGCAAAGCAATTCAGTGCTGATTGGGTTGGGGATAATTTTCTGGCAACTAAGGATGGGATTGAGACCAAAAAATAATTTCAAATAACTATGAAGGAGTCACAGGATAGCAACACCTTTCACTCTCTAGAGACCTAGAATTGATTTGAACTGGTCTGCCACTTAAATGGAGAAAAGCTATTATCCCATGACTAATCTCTTGAGCCATTCAGTCCCACTTGAACCAATTTTTTCTTCAACAAGCTATTTTACATACACCAGCCCACAATCTTTATGGGAGAAGCTTATCAAATGATATGTGTGGAAAGATAAGTGCCTCTCCCCTTTGCATTTCTGTTTATTCTTGGGTATACTGCTAACATGACAGAACTATTAACCGTCTTTCTCTTCTTCTCTCCTGCTTTTTTTCCTACCATTCATAAAATGAGACAATTTCTTAGTAGTTTTTGGAAGAAGCCCCAGCCTGGAAGCATGTGTTCTAGAGATTTTTTTTTTCTGGATAAATGTAAACTTATTGCCCTCAAATCTCATAGCATTCAATAGTGCTGATACATCCTCAAAGCTCTGCAGCCCAAGAAGGGTCAAATCCAGTCTTTGAGGTGGAAGAACTAAAGCCCAGCATTTCTAAGGATCAATTTGTAACAGCAGTCTTCATTTCTGGATGCCTTCAGGGGCAGCAGCAGGTGGACACAGTGCCCAAGTGTATAGGGAAAATCTGCAATTAGTAATTAAGAATGTCTTAAAAACTAGGCTCTTGGTGTCTGATACTGGGCTTGCAAAAAGTTAAAACTCCCATAACGAAAAGCCATTTATGAAAAGGGGGCTGCAAATGAGCCACCACGCCCGTGGTAGAGCAAAGCTGAGCGCCGGGAAGGTCGGAGCTGAGGTTTGGCGATGGGGCCACACCACAGCGGCAGGAGAATTCTTTCTGGTGAGAGAGCCAGCACGCATTCACCTCAAACCTCTCCACTTCTCTCACTGTTTTGCCACTATTTCATGTGCTCAGAGGAGCCTGTTTTCTCAACTTCACGCTTTCTCCTCCTTAAGCATTTTCCCTGTCGTTCCTCCCACCACTGAATTTACTCTGCCTCCTCCACCGCTCCCAGAATTAGAATCCATGCCTTCAAAAAACCTGCGCTTCCTTCACTTCAGGCAGCTAATCCCCCTCCCGCTCACCCCGCAGGTTACACTGCTGGAGCAACGCCCCTTTGATGCTGTTCTTCTGGCAGCAATGAGAATCAAATCAGCACCAGGCTGTTTATAAAAAGGGATGTTGCTGTAATGACACTATCAATTCTTCCCAACATTGTAGCTATTTATCAAGTGATTAAAGTAGAGTAACTTACTCCAGTTTTACTAGCCTATTTTCCATTGGAATTTAAAAGGTTTTACAGCCTCCAGTATGGCACTTGGAGTGCTAATAATTTTGATTTTATTACATTATCATATTTTTTAGATTTATTTCTAGGTTTTGCATAAGACTCAAATTGTTACCCAGTTTATAAAATAAGATAAATTTATCTTGGTCAAAAATCACATTAAGATCATTATCTTGCCCTTTTGGCAGATAATATTGTTTGTAATATATTGAAAATGCTTATTTTTTTGTTTTCCTAACCACTCATTCTTGCAAAAGTGTCTATTTTTTTCTAGATGCAGGCAACTCTATCTTCCTCTCACCGTCAAGAGCTGTCATGTCTCCTCCCATTTTCCCATCTCCATTAGGGGAAAACCAAACAAAACGTGCTGTTCTTGGCTGGCCAGCAAGCAAGCATGGGCATCTGTATTTCTGGCAGGCATAGCAGGGCTCACTTATCCACTGAACGAGCTATGCTGCACTGCTGGCCACTTGTGGGGAGCACTTAGTTGGGCAGACCCACACTCCGACTAAGGTAATGCTTACCTGAGGAAGGTGTTGGCAATATGCACACTAACACACGCCGTGCCAGCCTCTTACCCAACCAATGTGCTACTGCACGCATGTGCTCCTCAAAGACTCTCCTGCTTCTCTCTTTTAATGAAAATATTAACCACTGATAGCTGACGCAAGAGAGCACTTCTTAAAGAACGCATGGAAGTCACTGGCTGATTCCTTCTCCCTTTGCCCTTTCCATCAAGCCTTGCTATCCCTGAAACTGCTGCCCTGCTTCCTCTCATAAGTCCACACTTCTTCCACCTCCAGAAAGTAGCGGGCTGCAGATATCACTATGGCCTGCCAAAACAATTAATTCAGCAGCAATTTAAATACGAAGTATCTGCTAAAAATCCCAAATTATCAGAAAAATACTACTTACCAGGTATCAGAAGAAAACTGCAGAAACTAACCCTAGACTAAGCGAGTCACACCTGTCCTGTGCCCTGCCCGCTGGGTCTCTGGGGAAGGTTATTTATCTGAGCTCTATTTTCAAACACCTAGGCGGCTGCCTTGAAGAGCTTCAGTACCTTGGCCTTAGGATGTCTGAAAAGCCACCTATGATCTCCACTGTTATCATGCTGATCAACTGAAATCAGATTTTTCAATTTATGGGAAACTTTAGTATTTAAAAAGCATACATCCACAATCAGATCAAACCTATAAGATTTTTTTTTCTTAACTCCAAATAGTTCTTGTTTAGGGGAAAAAAAATCATCTTAGGGAAAGTTAAAGTTTCAAATTTTATTTAGAATGCATGGCTTTTCCTTTGTTCATATGCCTCACTACTATAAAATAATAAAGTAAGCGGCATTCTGGTGTAGAAAAAGGATAGTGATACCCTGAGTTTTAAATGGGATACACAAGGATTTTTCAATTATTCTAATAAGCCAGCATATTAAGCATTCATGACAGAGCTACCAACAAACAAACACTGGGTAAATTATCATTTTTTGAGTGAAATTATTAATATTTCTCACTATAGAATGTGGCCTAGGAGCTTTACAAAAGCAATTTCGCCCTCTATTTTTCCCCACTTCTTGCTCAACGTCCCAAGATGGTACAGGGTGTACCCCATCTTTTTTTCTATTTTAATGCACGCATAGAAAGCGAGGCAATTCAGAATTGGAGAACACCTAAGGAAGTCCCAAAACAGAGCTAAAACAAATTTTCTTCAAAACTTTTGGGCTCTATTTGAGTTTGGGGTTAAAATGAAGATCAGTTTAGATATTTATGTTATTTCTGATGACAACTCTATGGAATATATACTGGCAGAAATTCACTAATTTCTAGTGAGAAAGCATCTATCCTTCTCCTTCACCGTTGTTCAGAACCCAGGCTGCGTTAGACCCCTTTGTGCCACCCTCCAGGGCCACGCAGCCAGCGGTGTGGGGACAACACACACTCCGCAGCAGCCAAGTGCAAGGGAGGCAGCTAAGGCTGCCTGCAGTGAGCATGGGTTCAGTTCTGTGGATTTCGGTGCAGTTACAGAGAGATCGCACAACAATTTGTACAAATCACAATCCAGACGGGTTGGCAACACAAGTTTGACTGCTTTGCATGCGCCGTATCTCTGAACATTTCTTCTCTTGCAATGACGCGGTGAAGAAGCTGATGATCATAAATATGGAGTGTATCACCCTGTCCTTTAACTCCCTCCTTATTGCTTTTGCAACATAATACATGTATCTCAAATAAATTAAACATGCGACATATAAAATCAGTTAATGTTTCTGGGGGGTTGTCAAAATCCTGGGAAAGCAAAACGTTTAAAATCACTTGTCAAAACGTTCTGGGATGAAGTAGTTAAGCTGTCATCAACAGCTTAAACACTGTTTATTTGAATATGTAAAGCAAATTTTTGAAAAACAGAAAGTACAGAGTCTGTTGATCAGAGTTTTTCTCCAGACATCTTGATTCTGCTTCCCTGATCTCCTGGGAAAGAAAACCTTATACGAAGTGCAAGGCCATATACACCCGCGGTGAAGTGAATACACTCCTCTCCCGACACAACTGCTTTGACAAAGTATGGCAATGGTATTACCATGGTACTACAGGATTATTACTCTGCAGTACCCATTATTTGAAATGGAGTTACTCTGTGCTTACCACAAAACAGCAAGTAGCATTTTGCAGTAACACAATAAATAACCCATGTCATCTCTGTATCTGCACCTTTTGCAGGAACAGATACAGAGCCAATCTAAAAACAAATCTTAAAGTGCTATAATAATGCCAGAATGACATGCCTCTTAAGCTGTTTACAGCTGACAAACTAAGTGAAATGGTTTGACAAGGAAGAACACAGTATGTGCTGACAGCCCTGCTTAGTTCATATTTGAAAGGCAAAATTAAAGTCATACTTTTACAAGGTGCAGGATTCTGCTCACTTGAAGGACATTCTCTTAAGCAAGGCATGGTATTAAGCCTCAGCCATGCTCCTCCTCCTGTCTCCCATTTTTATGTGTAGGCCACTAAGTGGCACACCTCAAAAACCAGTCCTGACTCCCTATCTCAGTAATTGCTTGTGAAAACGTATCATTTAGAAGAGTATGGAGAAAGAGCAACAGCAAGAGCAGCCATAAATGTTCACCCTCTGTAATTTAAGGGAGCATGGTAACATATGGGCAGCATTTGGCTTTTCTTACAGCAAGCAGCACCGTTAGGGAAGAGCAAACATCAAACAAAGGCTGAGTACAAATCCCCTCTATCCAGAGACACCTTTCACTTGATTACAGGATATGAGAGAAAAATATAAAAACACGGTGAATCCAAAAAAAAAGTAAATAAGAGCTAAGATAGGTCAGAGGAAAGGGCTGGAGACAGGCACAAGGAAAACCAGACTGGTTTGGCAGTACTTTCACAGCTCAGAGGCAAAGGGAGCAGGAAGAGTCAAAGGACAAATGGTGGCAAGCACCTGGACTCTCATTTTTACCTTGTCCTTGCTAATCCTACGGGCTAGCAGTAACCAGAGGTTGTCAGCCACTCATGTGGTGCTTGCTGTGAGAGTAATTTGGTGGGCTCAGTCTGGCTACTATTGAAGACATTTCTTCACCTCAAAAGCTCTTGCTAATGCTTGGTCCCTCACTGTTCGAAGCCATGGGAAGCTATGAACCTTCCCTCCTGCTTTGAGAGACAGTGACCCTGTCATCGTAGGGCAGATGCACTGAAGAGGGAAAAGCCAAAGCCTGCTATTCCTTTTTGGTGGATAAACCCAGAGGTTCAGCTGCTAGCAACGCCAGTCTGTCCAGATCTTTCAATGAGCCCTGTAATTGATGCAAATGAGCCTAAAGTTGCCAAATTAAATCATCTCACTAAGGGGAACTACCAGGAAAACGTTAGGCATATTCTGCACTTGGAGGCATAGGATGCAGTCACCATTGCGTTTGCACTGGACCAACACTACCAGCTCCACTGACCAGGACCAAGGACCTGCATGGTCCATCTTCAAGAGGAAACCGGCTGCAGGCAGCACCTTCTTACAGGTGAGTAGAGACCTGGATCCAGCTGTAACCTACACCCAGGCTGAGTACACAGCGGTTCCCAATAGTTTCAGTTACAGCTCCAGGTTTGAAACCCGCTGGCTGACCACAAACAGGGACTGTTCAAAACTTCTGGGCGAAGCTGTGGTTCAGGGATCGGAACGGTGCTGAGTGGAAGCGTTTTTTCAAACTAATGGAAGTTTTGCCTATATATTTCTTCCTACACATGAAGGTCATCAAATGTTTGTGTGTCAAATGTTAGAATTGATGCCATCCTAATGAACTCTGAAAACATTTTCCTGTCAAAGCAAATAGAACAATTTGACATCACTGATCCCAGCATCGACCAAAGAGGAAAAACAAACAAACCATCAGTTCAAAAACTAGAGGGTTTTTTTGTGCTCTAAGTTCAAGGATGTGAGTCCAGCAACGCAATGACAAAGGGGACCACGGTGCAGATGACAAAAGGGTTATGTTCACCACAGAGGAAGTTGCTCTTGAGGAAAAGAGATTGCCTCAGCATCAAGGTCAGAAGTCCCTGGGCACTACCTCCTCCTACCCATGGGCACACAGGACATCCCTTGAGTCTGGGCTGTGCTGGGTTATTATCTATAGTGTGTGCCACAGGCTAGGATCTGAGTGGAGAGTAAAACCTACCAGTAGAACCCTGTCAGAAATTGCAAACTGATTACACTCATAAAAGCAAGCCAGCAGCTCTCAACTTGTCTACTGAAAAATTTTCTCTTTCCTATTGTAGCTGCCTACCCTTGTGGCTTTCCTCCTCCATCTCCCAGGGGATGTCCAAAACCACCTATCCAAGGATAACCCATGGAGTGGCAACCCTGCTACAACTGGATGCAGGTATGAAGGAAGTGTATCTTACAGTTACACTGCTAAATTGGGGTTTGGAAGATGCAGACTCATTTCTCCTTCTACACAATATGTCTCTTGGCAAATCCATGAAACCATTCCACATGGGAAATAACCATACCTCTTCCTTTGCCTCTCCTGGTAGTTCAGAAATTTGGGACAAGGTTCATCTTGCTGTGTGCAGTTTCTAGCAAAGAAGTACCCTGTCACAATCTCTCTAGGTGGCTTGGTGGTTCAGTAAATAAAGCTAATTACACTGTTCAAATGGTACAGAGGAAAAGATAGAGACCTTCTGCAGAGTACACAGGGTCCACAAGCCTGGTGAAAGCAGCTAGGTTCCAAGCACAGAGGAAGTTCCCAAATTAATGTTTTTCCTCGGCTGCTTTGGCCATATTGTGAAGGAGATTTTTCACAGAAACTGCTACAGGAGGGAGGTCCCATTGAAAAGTATAGTGTTAAATTTGGGAATAGTGACAGAGGAACAAGAGTAGAATTGAAAGGATGAAACATACTTTGTTGCTCCCTACATCAAACACATTCCCATTTTATTTACTGTTTTAATTTCCAGTTCTCCCATGCTCACCATGTGCCATCACCCATGTTTTCTGACCTGCAAGGTACTATCTCAGCTCCCATTTCTCCAAAAGTCAGTTCTAATCTCAGTCACTCTCGAGCCCTGCAGTTTTCCTTCTCCTTGACAAGCCTGGCCACTTAAATTTCTATCAGCTAAGACAATGTTTACCCACACCCCTTCATTTCTTCCCCTTCCAGTTTTTGTGATGCCATCATACATCTATGCCAGCACACAGAGCATGCAGTGATAGACATATAGATCCTGACTGTGTTCAGGAAAGGGGAAAGGTTGAAGTGAATAACATCCTGTGTATGAATGATTTCCTTGCTTGCTATACTACAGTGAGCTCTGCTTTCATATACTGTGATGGATGTGAGTTATGGGTCACTCTCTCACTTGTGAAAATAAATGTACAACACTTGCCAATTGTTATACTGTATATTGCAAAATTCTATTACTTAAGATTTATACACTTAGCAAACCAATCGCAAAAACAATACAGGTACAGAACAACACCTCTACTACCAGTTTTTTCTTGTTGAGACAGACAGATGCAAAATCACCCTTAGCAATAAAGTGGTGCTACATTATCCAGAGGGGGACATTTTATGACCAAGGAGTTTATCATAACCAGAGTTTGCCTTGGGTGCAGTGGACTTAGGACGAGTTAAGTAATGCTTAAGTGATTTGCTGAACTGGCCTAATAGCACAAAACACTCCTGGCTCTATTTGCTTATAAATACATTTCAAGGCACTGATTGAAGTCTGAAGTGCCCTAAATGGTCTGGAAGCCAGTTACTTAAGAGGTATCCTCTCTCCTTATAAATCTTACACGGTAATTCAGAACCACCAGTTGTTCTTGGTCTCTTTTCAGTGGACAGTGGGGTGTCTTTAACAGGAGATGCATGAGCCTGGAACCTGTCCTCATCAGCCTTCACACACAGTGCTTCAGAGGACTGTTTCAAGGAGAAATATGAAGCTAGTCTCTTCAGTGTGACAGACATCAGTTAATCTCTTGAGTGATCTTTGACATCAAGGTAGGAGAGAGGGCCTGGCTGCAACTGGCCATGTGTTCAGGAAAGCTATTCCAGAAACCTTTTTCCTCTTCCTCATATAGCCACAGAACCAGTGCAAGGGCTTGAAAAATTGCACTCTCACATGCACCATCTGTCCACAAGGCCTGAGCTGTCCTGGCATCCAGGTAACGTCATCAGAGAGACTGGAAACCCGTGCTGATCCCCGCACCAGCAAGGCTCCCTTAAAACACTCACAAGTGCCACTGACACATCTTAGCTAATGACAGTGAGTCCTGGCCACTTGTATTTTATTTACAAGCGTGTTTTCCATTTCAGGTTCATTGTAACTGGCATGAGTTGCTGGTGCACTGGATGCCCTTATCTGCTTTCCTCAAGGGAAATAGATACATAAAGTACATAAGATTGCAGGTTTTTAAGATTAAATGCTATAAACACAGATTAAATTATATGTTTTTTATCCTTTTAAGGAACTTTTTTTCAAGTCATTCTGTTCCAGGTTTCCAAAATAATTTCTACTTACATTCACATTTAGAAGCATTAAAACACAGCAAAGAGGGAATGCATTTGTGGACATAACTGCCAACAGAGAGCTCAGTTCTGCCTCCTGGCTACCCCCAAACCCTAGAAGGCGACAGAGGAAACATCCAGGGCAGCTGAGCCCACTCAGGGCAGGGCTGCACATGCCCCTCCGTGTGGTCCCCAGCAGTGAGGAAAATTGTTTTTGGCACAACCTCTTCTCAAAACCAAAAACTGACACTTAGGAAAAACAACAAGGAAACAATTGCTTTAATCTCTGTTTCCAGGTTGTCAGCAAAGACTGTCTGGTCACCCTCTTCAGAGGAAGCTTGATTACTTTTCAGTAAGGTTGCCCTGATGGAAGGGAACTGAGAGAAACAAATAGCCACCTACAGGATGACAGCCTCAGTGGGTTGTTTTGCTGTTTACTTTAGTTCACTGGCTTAAAAGGGTCAGCAACCTTCATCCTGAGGACCCTATTAGAGAAGTAGCTTTGAGCAAAACATATAATTAACCTTTGGAACTCACTGTAGCAGGATATCATTGAGGAAGCATACGAGAGAGATTTTCATTTTTTAGAAGGGATTGGATATAAGCAACCCTAAGGACACAAGTAAATATTTTCACTACAGAAGATTCACTGGTAACAGCCACTAAGCACTGTGCTTCTGGGAACCAAGAAAAACAAAGACAAAGACTTTACTCACCAAATGGCAGGTGAATATTATGGGCAAAATCAGTAAGATGAATCCATATTGCTTAAAATTTTCAGAAAAAGCCAGTCTCAGAGGCAGAAATACAAACTACTGTTGGGGAATGGCTATTTGACCTATTCCATTATGGCAATTTTTGTGTCCAGCTCTTCGCTTCACATCCACTTACTTGCTAGATCCAAGGTGATGGCCCTTCACAACCTTTGGAAGATTAGCTGAAAGTACATAAAACTCAGGCTGACCACAAAGACTTAACAAGCAAGTTGGAAGCAGTATACATATAGAGAAGATTTCAAATGGAAAGAAACAGGAACCAAGTGAAAACATTTTATTTTACTGTGCGGGAGATTCAAATGGGTTCTTCTAAGAGCCCAACTGACAAACCTGCCTGAGAATGACATCTTGCAAGAGACTTCTGTCATATTTAGAAAAAAATGAAAAATCCCCGGGATAGAGGGACAGGGCAGCAGACAGGAGCCTCAAGATACTTGGAATGTGCTGACACTTGGAGCACTTTGAAGCAGTAAGATTCACAACTCTCCTTCAAAACAGAGTTGTTCTGAAGTGTACAGCACATGCTGAACCATCAGGGTTATGGCAGCAAGACAGTGGGGCAAGGATCTGTGCAGACAGGATGCCACAAGTTCTCCTATTTTGTTACCATTACCATGAAAACTAAGCAAGAAAACACATCTTTACCCTAGTGGTCTTTTTAGAGAGTCAGAAATTGTGTCTAATCATATTTCTAGTGGCCTGTAACTAACTATCTGGCATTCACAGGGCTCTATCCTCAGCAGTGTAACTCATCCTGGATCCCTCCACATCCATCAATCTATTCTAGTTTTGTACAGGTAAGCCTTTAGATTTGATCTGAAGGATCTTCACAAGATAAAAAAAATGTAGTTTCAGCTTTAACACTTTTCCGTACAAAGCCAAAATGTCGTCATGTGTAGCGGTGTGGAAAGAAAAAACTTAACAAAAGCCCCTGCAGCCTTGTGAAACACGGAAAGGGAAACTATGCTGTGAGCTCTGACAGTAATAAGAACATAACTGGATTGATTCCAGAAAATTTATTGAACAAAATTTATTTAAGGTCTTTTGTTTTGTTTTGTTTTAATGATTGCACACCACTTAATTTTTATGAGCTCAATTATGCCTTTAAGGCACATTCCAGCAGAGGGCTGAGGTGAAAAAGCCTTTCCAGGGAGAATACAGCAGAAGAAAAAACCTCTGGGATGTGCAGGAGTTGAGCTAATCCTTTCTAGGCATGGGTTCGGCATTACCTACTTGCAGCTCTCACACTTCCCAGTGGAAAAGAAAATCTGTGGGCCCATGGCTAGGAAGTTTCAGCCTCCCTCAGCATACCATGCCAGCATGTGAGAGGGGGCTGATCCAAACCCTCCTTTATGCACAGCAGCTGCAAACTTTTTCATGAACAAGTTATTCAAGCTGGGGATTTGGTCCCTTCACCACCACTCCATCACCAAAAGCTGGACTTTCTCAGGAAGGACAGAGATCACGTGCCTCATATATTTCAAGGCAGCCAGTGCTGGCAAGTTTGTTTTCAAAAACCCTAAGTTGCCATCTCTAGACAATATATCATGACTTAAAACATTGAAAATATTAATCTCAGACCTAAGAATGGATGGCTTCTCTCACCTGGCCAACAGACCAAGTCATAACTAACACTGAAGGTCATGAAGCCCTTCTACCTGTCTCCGACGACGACAGAAACAGAAACAAGGGCTGATGCAAGCTTAATTGTGTAAGGGGATGATCAAGCAATGCAACACAGCCCGATTACAATAACCTCCTTACCCTGCTTCAGCTTAACCCCTTCCTGAAGCAGAGACCAGAGCTCTGCCTTTTCAGGTTTCAAAGCTCCAGAGCTATTGTACCTCCACCTCCTGATAAGCAGGTGTTGTTCCTTCCAGTTCATTTTCCAAATGAGAGGCTCTCCACTTCCTTAGAAGAACAAGATTTTAGTGCCTGGAGAAAACACTAGAAATGGCATAAATGTTTCATAGTGTTTGGGATCCTTGGAACAACTTCAAAGCCAAGTCCATCAGGTGTTAAAACTATTCCAGTTCCTCAAATGTGGCTTCCCTCTCCCCACCGCTGTTGCATATTGAAACGTACACACGTATTCTCAGCAAATAGGTACAAGTCCTTGCTTTTATCCATGACTGCAAAAACATTGCCCTTATACCTCCTTTTAGAAAGAACTCTGCAGTCCTAAAATGCAGTGTGCACCACCTGGGCTTCCCAGAGTCTGCCATCGCAGTCCCTGCAGCCAACGGGCAGCCCTGGGTCTGTGCAGCGGCTACTGCCCCAGCCCCCGTGGGGAGAGGTGCTGGCCCTGCTTCCCGGAAGGTGCCACAAGCTGTACCCAGCTGTCAGCATGGCCTCTCCGGAGCAGAGCCAGCTCTCCAGAGCAGAGCCAGGTCTCCAGGATGGCACCCCTCAGCTGCTGAAACCTGCCCAACCTCTCTAGTGAGAGCACAACCACTGAGCTTCACTCTCTCCTTGACTCAGCTCTTTGGGGTAACCACGCATAGGGCAGCAGCAGGACAGACCTACTGCTCATGTTCCTGGACTATTCCAGCTGAGCTGCCCTGCGTCCTCCCCTGACGCTTGCCCCTGAACGCAGAAGTTGTGTGTGTTGGGCATTCAGTCCATGTTTTCCTTCCTTTTGCTCACGCTTTCCCTCTATTTTGGGTCCCAGTCAAACACTGCATTATAAAGAGCATTTGGAAAGGTAAAAAAACGTGAACTCTGGGCAGGTCAGTGGGGAAATTCAAACAATTTAGAAACAAAAAATAATCCCCCACCCCAAGAACCAGAATGAATAAGAAATGACTATCTTTACTATTAATTTTTACAAATCACACTACCAAACCGATGGCCAAAATGGCCAGGGCAGCCACCCGTGCCCCGCTCGCTCTCCTGCCGACACAGAATCGGCAGCGCCCCACGGCACGCGGCTGCCATCCAGCCCCAGCGCAAAGCTGTCCCGACAGTCCGAGCAGAGCCGCGCGCAGTCTCGCAGTGCTGCCACCCAGGAGGGCTCCTCCAAGGTGAGGGATAAAGGAACAGCAGGGCTGATACTGTGTCTAATGCGGCACAAGGTTCCCTCAGCACAACGTGCCCCAGCTAATGAACGGCACTGCCCCAAGTGCAAACAAGCCGGGAAAGGTTCTGTTTTCAAAGCAAGCGTATTGCACTTCAATGAAGATTTTTTTTCCCCCTAAAAAGTTTTAATATACACACTAAATTAAGCTTGAGAAAAGGGGACATTTCATCTTTAATCTATTTACTTCTGAATATTTAACATACAATTCTGGCACCAATCACCAGATTTAACTGGAAAATTACTCACTAATCTGTTTGCTTATTTGGAATAATTGGGTAGGCTGCCAGGGAAGAGGATTTCCTACCCTGTTTAATATCTCAGTTAGTAGTCCAATTTCAGCTTGGCGGCATAATTACTCTGACAGAGCTGTAGCCACAGGGCCTGTGAGTGGGGCTGCTTTTTAAACCGTAAATTATGGAGGATTAGCATTTATGAATTTTAAATCAGGCTGTGGTAGGAGACACTAAAGCTGCTTAGAGCTTGCAAACCACTGCATTCAATCACCAGTCATTAACACATTCCTTCCCAGGACTTTCTGCAATCACATTTAATAAAAAGGTATTTCTAATTTGCTTTAGAATATTGTGGCTCTGTGTCTCCAGCGTAACGCCAGGGATAAGGAGATCCTCTTTCCAGGAAAAAAGCATCACAATTTAATCTGACCCCGATTTACCTCCCACATGAGATGTTAAAGGGCTATCTCCTCTACTTGATTCCTACTGTTTCTTCTACCAGATGGAGAACACGTGGTTTGATCCCCAGTATACTTAGACAATTACAAAAATTAAAAACTGCTGAAAACCAGAGCTGCAGTGAGGCTGATCAGCAGAGATCTGAACTCTGCTGTCCTCCTAGTTCAGGAGCTTTGGCTTGTGAGCTCTCCACTGTTGTGTTTGCCTGTCAGGCTCACGATGAATCATTATGGGGTAAATCCTTCCTTTGATGTAGGCATGTAACTTCTTCTAAGGCCAATGAGAGTTATGTACATGCACTGAGGGCAGAATATTTTATGCCCTGAAGAAGTCGTCTTAGGAAAAAAACTCTGCCAAAATCACACTGCTTTGAACTTCAGAGTTGCTCCACTTGGGAGTTTAAAGAGCTCTGAAGCCTAAGACATGCATCCAAATGCAAATGCTGAGCTCTTCCTCCTCCTATACATGTGCATCTCTACCTCCCTGGGTCTGCAATTCAGCAAGGTATTTAAGTTAGTGCTTCACATGACTGTTTCAAAGACCAAAGTCACATACGGGAAACCTATAATTTTTACACCAAGAGTTTTCATATATTAAATTATATCTATATATGTTAATGAAAATACACAGATAGCTAGAGCATCCTACCATAAAACAGAACAGACATAGTGAAAGTTACATACAGCAAAATAAGAAAAGTGAAAACCCAGAGTAAAACTTGATACAGCACTTGTCATTAAAACCTGAACACAGGCTATTTAAAAAGGAGGCTGACTGAACTCCTCCCACAGTATTTCCATGTAATTATTCCAGAAACTCAGAAGATCTCCGAACTCTCAAAGCCAGGTCCAGGAAGAGACAGGAAGAATTTCCTTTCTATTGCATGGTGATGGGGATTTGTATACCCTCCTCAGAGTCACTCAGCATTGACCTCTGACATAAGCAGGATACCAACCGATGATGCATTATGCTGCAATCAACAGTGCTATTCACTGAAGCAACCAGATGATTTAAGATTCCCAAACCTCATTGAAAGTCCCTGGAAATTAGGCACTTCGAAAAGTCGACACTTTTGAAAATGCCTTTTAATCTCCTAAATTACTCATGCTTTTGAAAACTTTACTCATGCTAAGTACTTTGGGGGCCTCAGTCAGTAAAAGCTAAACTAAAAGACGCTAAGGAAGGACCATTTACGCAGAACCCTGCTCAGCTCTTATCTCTCCTCTATCCTCCTAGCAACACTTGACAGAAGGAAAGCGGAGCTCTTGGCAACACCAACCCTGCGCCAAGAATTTGTCTGACCGAGTGGCAGGTCCCCGGACCCTATTAAGGCTACTCAGACAGATGGATTTTCTTCCCTACTACACCCAGAGTAGACTTTTTCTAGCTGACCTCCTCCCTCCAAAGGCTGAGTGGTGCCACCACTTCTCCCCAAACTATGAGAAAGATGTAATCCTTACTACTGCAGGAGGAACAATTGGATCACTTCTCGAACAGTGCAAACCATCCTTGTCACAGGCACCATGCATTATTCCTCCTTTTATCTTTTCTTGCCTGCACACAGACAAAAAAACATTTCTTAATTATTTTTTTGATTGCCCCACACTATTCTCACTGATGTTAACTGTGCATGTGCTTCATGTGTATGCATAAAACATGGGGACAAATACTATAAGAGCAGGAGAGAAGAAGCACCTGTTTGTCTTTCAAAGGCTGAGAGGTGCTTCTAATTGTTTTTTTGAGGAGCCAGGTGACATACTCCCCAGAGTACATACATGCAACTTATTTAGTGCTGCTTGTATAGACCTTGAATTGAGATTTGGGTAGGTGGCAAGGCCTTGATGTAGAGCTGTGTCTGAGCCTGGTGCATGTCAGGGAAGGAGGAGTCACCCTCAGGTGCCTCAGTATGTCTCGGGACTCAGGTAGTCCTAACAGACTATGGCAGTGCCCAGCCTCTAACTATAAGGGCAGTCCTTTGCAGGTAAGAACAGAGCAGGGCAGGCCACCTGCACCTTATCTAAAACACCTCTTCAAACAAACTCATCCGTATCATCTATCATACTGTGGGAGGGGCAAGAGGCACAGTACAAGGGACTGAAAAAAGCCATTTCAGTAGCTGTGTATTGTTTGGAAAAGCACAAAACAGCAGGACATTCCTCAAAGGGCTGTTGGAACTAGCTTTGGGAGCATTGCTGTGATCTCTGCAGAGACAACATAAGGACTACAACAGAGACAAGATTCAAAACCCTGACAATCGAAGTCTGAAAGGAAAAAAAATAAACAATTCTCACTCAACTCCTACACAACATCTCTAAGCAGCTTCAATTAATTTGTATTTGGGCAAAGAGCTAGGGCACTTTCTTATTCCTCTCTGTACTATGTTATCACCTCAAAATGTTGGCTGCAGCCAAAAGTTACATTTTAGTCCTCATAAATCAAAGGAAAATGAATATCCTCTGTATTTAATGTTTATATTGCAATATTTCTAAATATATCCAAATCCTTTCTTGTCCCACAGGGTTTCTCTCTATGACTCTGAAAGTATCTCAAAACTTGCAAAAGAAGAAAACACTTCTTCCCCAAAGGCAAGAGTGTGTGTAGGGGGGGGGGTTGCGCCGTATATATAAGCGACTGATATAACTTTGACTTGGAAATCTCTCTTCAGTAGGCTTAATATGCTTCCTCTGCCTGAGAAATGTATAATTTATAAAGCAATCCTGCCTGCCTCCTCTTCAAAGCCACCTGAACAATCTCCTTTCATTGGCCATGGGGCTTTACAAGCAACTCCTCCATACAACCAGGTGGCTCGGCATATGGCCTTGCTTTTCTGCCATTGCAGCTAAAAGCATTTAGACTTATATAACTTTGCCTCTAAAAGGTTGGTTGCTGGCAAACAGAGTCATATCTATTTCCTCTGACACAGGAGAGGATTCAGTATTGCTCTGTGTCCCTTCCAACACTGTACTGAGATTGAATCCTTCCCAATTTATACATTTGATTGGGAAAATGGTCAGTGAGATGCTATGGACAAGAGAGTCCCTGCAATGACTCACTGAGCTGCATTCAATCACAGGTGGTTATACTGAGCATGGCATCGGTAACAAATCTGTAAAAATACTCCAGCCTACGTTGTTTAGCTGTGAAGGGAAGGATGGAAAGTAAATAACATAGGTTTTTCTGAAGGAAAATTAAAAATATTTGAGGTGCTGCTGCACAAAGATTGGTGGCATGAGCTACATAACAGTTCAAAACCTGTATAATTTTGCAGCTCTGCAAGCCACAGCCCTTTGGCATGAGTGAGAAGGGAGCAGATATCTCAGGTTGCTGCTCTAAGGAAGGAAGAATCAGTTTAATGCATCTTACCCATCCAGAGCCAAAAGCTTTGATGACTGTGGAAGACAGGTTATATCCTTCTGCAGAAAACAGTTCCAAACACAACCTAATTCAAAGCATTTTACTGTCACCAACTCCATAGGCCACAGTGCACTGGCCTCTCAAGTCCTGCTTCATGATTCCGTGAAATCAAGTGTTTCTATCATGCTTTTGGTCTTATGGCACAAGGCGAAATTGCTGTCTCAAAATGATGCAGCATGATGAATACTTCGCCATAACCTTGCATGTTCATGTGTGAATTTCTCTTACTGCTATGAAGCCAAATACTTGATGAATGACAGCTGAGACTATTTTCATTAGTGTTGAGGGGATAGCTAAAGAGTCAAAGCATGCGAGACATTTCTCATATATTGCTTGGTATAACTATATACTGTAGAGAGCACAATCCCATAAAGCCCAGGTTTAAAAAGAATTATTCCGCTGGAAAACACGATGGACTCATCACTGAAAAATATGATGGTCAGGACTGTAGAAATTCTGTGAGACAAGAGATCAGTGAGCGTGCCACCTAATTGCACCCCGGGCAGCCTCAGCATTGTCCTGGAAGCACTGGAGGCACAGTTGTTCTGCAATAGTTTGTCCGTGCATGTTGCATTAAGGAAGAGGAAGGGCAAAGGAAGCGAATCCTGGGAGGACAACCAAGCTAGGTCAGAAGTTTACCACCCAGATACCACTGCACAGGGTGAAGTCTCAGGCATGCTTTATTTAAATGTTAAATCTCTTTAGGACACGTTTGTCTTGCTGTAAGAATGCCTCCCTCTGCATCCTGGTTTAACCTGAGGAAAGAGTACTGAGGCAGGGAGGAGAAGGGGCATCAGCTCAGAGAATCTCATTCAGTGATATGCTGCTGTAAGAGCCTTTGAGCTTCGTTTTCTATAAAGGGCTTAGTGCACAAACTTAGTACAGTGGACTCTGTATGAAATTGGTAAGTTTTTACCATGTTCAGATGGAAAACCACTTCAGCTGCAAAAGCAGTATCTCCCACAGGTACCTTCTTGTACATAACAAAGACAATTTCTCCTACATTCAAACTGAGAGAACTATAATGTCTTTTTTCCTTTGCCAACATCTGCCAGATGTTACCAAGCCAGATATTTCTAGACATTGGAAATACACTACTGAAGGAAATGGCCCTATGGAAAGTGGAGTGTGGTGTGTGTAAATAGGGTCATCTAGAGCGCTTCCACCCCAGCATGTCTCTGAGCATCAGGAGAGAGCAGGATGCTCTCTCTGCTCTTCCTAAAGTGTCTGCTATTACTATGCACAACTCTTGTTCCTATATTGTGAAGCTCCAAAAAGCCTCCCTTAGTCTTTCTGCCTTCAAAAGACAGCAAGTTTCAAGAGTGAGACTCCTGGATTGCAGATTAAAACTGATCTATCACACCGAATGGATCCTGAGTCAGATCCACAGCTGGCTTGACTGACTTCAGTGCAGCTAGACTGACTTGTGCTGCCTGAGGATCTGCTCTTCCCCAGTCACTGACATCTCAATTTCCTTTTTAATAAGCAACAGGCCCTGTTATAATGGGATATATGGAAGGAGAGATGTAAAAGCTTATAATGTGAAAATTGATTATCATGTACTTTAGACTATTTCCTGCTGTGCCCTTTGTTTTGGTATGCGTGTTTCATTTCATTACTCTGAGCTGTTTCACCGTCTCTGAACTACACTATGAAATACATTAATTATCTCATTATCTTTGGGGCAAAACCTTCAGTCCTTCTTAAAAATCATATTCACTGAAAACCTTCTATGGCCTTCCATTAGAGATTCTGAGCATAGTGAGAGAGGACAGGACTGCAGCTACATAACAACACACATCAGTTAAAATTTTGGTCCTGTTAGTTTTTCTACAACTTAAAAGAAAAAAATAGCTCAGTGTGGGTTTGCCATTTTTTTTGTTGTTTCAATGTTCAAAATAAAATTGCTCTCAGGTCCCCAACTCATATGTCAACCCACAAGAACTTTTCAAGGCTTAGTCATAAACTTCCAAAATAGAGGAGAAGAGAACGGAAATGACAGGTAACTTTACTTATAGCCCTACCAGAGGGCACCACAGAAATATGGCAACGTCAGCATCCTGAATTAGCCTCTGTATCAGGTAGAAATGATCTGTTATTTTCATAAATAAATCTTAATTAAAATAATGTCTTCTCGAAGCATAAAGTAGAGGAAGGTAGAAAAAAACCCCACAAAAATCTGTGTCACACACTCTCCCACTTAGAATTTAGGATCGGGTTGGGGTCATTTTGTAAAGAAAATAATGTTCCAGGCCCATCACAATTTGTGAAAGTCAGGTTAGAGCAAAAGCAAAATTCCCCACTGTCCTCACAAGATTTCTTGCCCTGTTCTTTTGTGAATACGTTAGAATGGGTGATGGATGGGAGACTGCCCCTTTCTAGAGTTCTTGCTGTGTTTTGTGATAACTCATTATATTTCTTTCTTTACAAATAGCCCCATTAACGCTCCAGAATTGAACAGAATCATAAAGCTTGAAACATCCCACTCCCATTCCAGTAGAGCTAGAGGTATTGTTTCATGAATTACAGAGCTGCCAAAACCTGATTTATCCAAGCGAAGCCTTCAAAGCCGAGTCACAGATACTTATTTATTTATTTAGGATTGTAAAAGAAAATACTTTTTACTGAGATAAGGATGATATAACCTAGCTACAGCTTTACTTAAATTGAATTATGTGTCTTTTATATTTCTTCAACAATATGGTTGATGGAAATGTTTTAGTCCTTGTTTTTTGGGGGCTGAACTAAAAACCTTATTAAACCATTTATAGAAAATTTACAAAACAGAAGAGAGTCAAGCTCTTTCAAAGTCTCTGTGGCCTCAATAAAACCTTATATATTCTGAGATTAGATGTCACTCTTAGTCAGATGATTCTAAACAAGACTATTATAATCCTCTCTGTTATGGAGATATTTATTTTTGTCTGAAAAACTTCAAAGCAGGCCGTGACAGATAATCAAAATCAAAATTTGCATTCCAATGAGAGTATCTTTTTAATAAAGAAGAATAATTTTCACAGTTCTTCTGTAAAGGAGGACTAAGCTCCCTTACTTCAAGTTTGGGGGGTTTGGGGTGTGGGGTTTTGTTTTATTTTATATTTTCCATTCATCATTATCCTGTAAAGGTTTTGCTACTTTTGGGCGGAAATGCTGCACCAAATAAAGAAACACATTAACGTCATAGAACCATTTCATTTTTCTTCATATTTTCCCCATAATGAATGAAAGAGTTGGGGATCACCATCAATCCATAGTCCTACTATGCCTTCCTGGGTGAATACTCCACAGAGACATAATGTTTTCCTCTGGGAACTGGAGCTCCTTTCAGGGGTAGCTGGGACTTCATGGGCAGTGAATGAACCTGCTTTTCCTAACATGCATGCTTTTTTGGATAGTTTTCCTTTTTGCATTTGTGGTGGCAGCAGGGAGCTCTGTCCGTGGTCCAGGACTGCAGCGTGGCAAACCCTGCGTCACACCCAAATCTCCGATGCTCTGAAGACGTATGCAACATCTCTTTCGGGGCAGCTGAAGACACCCTGCACTTTCAGGCATGCACACACGCACACAATCCCCCTTGCAGGCCTGTATGCACACAGCCATGGCTGGCAGCTCACCCGGGTGGGGGGTAGAAGAGTGGTTTTGTCCAACCCACCCCATTCCCTCTGACAAATTGCTTTTGGGAAGGAGAGCCATTTGGTAGAATAGGCAGCGCACCCTTGAGTGCCAAGACCACTGATGGCAGCTCTTTACAGTGGCTGTGCCAGACGAGGGAATGTGTTTTTCCATTTCCAAGTAAAGCATCAGCCTGGCCATTGGCCTTGCTGTAGCACAGTTCTCTTTGTCCTTTCAAACTGTTGTTTCTTTCCTTTCAATCACATTAACAAAAAATGAAATACCCAGAAATAACAATTCACCTAACACTGTTCATAAAACTATACCGGGTCTTCCACCCACTCCCAGCTTCTTCCAATGAATTAATGCTGAAATAGCAGTATCATTCCCCTTTCTGATGCCAACCTCCTCTGAGGCCACTTCAGGAGTCCTCCTCTCCTCCCAGGGACACACACATAAAAATGTCTGCACGTCTCACAGGTGGAGCAGCTGAGGTTTTGTCTACCTGTTAATAGCTTACAGAAATGGAGAATTTGCAGACCCTGTATTGTTAGTTACTTATTTAAAACACACGTTAGGGAAATCTTTCTAAAGAAAAGCTATGTGGAAATGGAGGACAGCTGCAGAAGGAAGGGTGAAAAGCAGCACAGTAACCAGGGTGGTCTAGCAACAATACAACAGTTTGCCAAGAGCTCGGGAAAGGGCCGAGCAGGAACACCCATCAATAGAAATAACCTCAGGCTCCTACTTACTGTCACTGTGGTTTTGTATGAGGGGAATCCACTCCATTCCCAGGAAATAAAAGGCAGTGTAGGAGAAGGTGCCAAGAAACTAGGTTCTCTCTGGTGGGACTTCCTGGAGAAACACAACAGCTATTTATTTTTGTTTGGTATAAGCCAAAAAGGCAACAGCCACTGGAGAATATGGGCTCACTAGCCCTAAATGGCCACGTAACACCTCTATCAGATACGGTGTTTGCTGGCAACTTTGGACAGGGGTCCACCGAGCGGAGCGGTCGTCGCCCTCAATGCCTCTCCCGCTCTGTTCAGCTCAGTTGCAGACTGCTGTAGTCCCCTGCATGCAAAGCTGATCCTGTACATCCTTTGTTATGTAAATGAGAGAGTGAAACACTTCTCAGATCCTCTAAGGCAAAAGGGCATCCTGTAAACTGCCAAATCTCACTTCTGTGTGACAGGCCGGTCACCCCGTCCAGCCAATCCCCTTCCAATTTCCTAGGATTTATTTTTACATTTCCTTTCCAGGCAATACAGCCTGGCCCACGTTGATTTTGATTCACTATAACACAATTGCTTTGTTAGCAGCTCTTTTTATTTATTAATTGTCTTAATAGTGTCATTCCACAACGGCACTGGGTTGAACCGCAAATGAAGGAAACCAAATAATTTTCAACTGCACATTACATGGGCTGCTTTGATATTCTGATCTCACCCCCCTTAAGTACAGTTCTTGAAAGTGAAGGACAGTGCTGTAAGTCAATCCCAGTTAAATGCTAGCTTTGCTCATTTAGCGCTGCAATGGGCACACTTGGCTGTGTTCACTAAAGTCTTGTTTGATACCAATTAAGCCTTAAAAAAAGAAATCCATTAATAGTCTGAATGCTTCTCAAACTCACTTTGCAATTTATTTTGAAAAGACTCAAAGTTGGATGAAACTGCAAAGATCTGCCAAAGATTCTGTGAAAAGGGGCTGATTTGGAAAAAATGGTAGTTTTAATAACGATAAACCTCTGCATACCTTTAAAGTGGGCTCTAAATCTGTCTCTATCCTCTTTACACCTTTAACTTTATCCTGCATAAAGCACTAAGCACAATTTTCTTCTTGGAAATATCTCCTATAATTGAAACTTTCTTAAAGAGCTACTTAGCAAGAACAGTCAGATTTCAGAATATGAATCCCTTTTCCTCGCGTACACCATCGCCATTTCAGACGTTTCATCTGGGTTCAGTGCCAGCCTTCATTTGGATGGGAAGGTATAGCCAAAATATTTGGAAGAAAAGAAGAAAGAATATTTCCTTTTCCACCACGCTATCACACTACCTCATTATCAGCAAGCTTCTATTTCATGCCTTGCTGAAACATGGGGTTTGAGGCCATTTACTCCTTTGGTTAGAAGGGTTGCATTTGTTTTTCTCTTTTAAGACAAAACAAAAAGATTGCAATAACAAGAGCCATGCCTGCAGCCTGTCTTGGTTTATTTTACTTTAAATTTTGGGGGGGTTGTTTCTGAAACTCCCTTTTCTGCTGAATAAGAACATGCTTACATCTCACTTGTAAAAGTACATCACAAGATCAGCTTGAAAAAACAACACACACTAAAGCAGAGACAGCATTTTTGCTGAGGGCTGACAGAGTACACCCTTGGGACAGCAGGACCCTGCTGGCTAACATGACAGACATCAAGCAGAACAACAACCACTTTTGGGGAGCTGCCCTGACAAAGCTTCAAGTGGCACCAGGGTACCTATTATGACTGCTCCTCTATTTCTAAGCAAAATGATATCAAACACACAGAAAAGACAGCCAATAATGAGAAACTTGCAGCTGTTCTCGAAGAAAGACATTTTTTTTTTATTGTACCCCAATCCAAAATACTTTAAACCAGTTTTATCAATAGCGATAAATCAGTATGATGATATGATGTCTCTTTAATCTTTTCTAAAACAAAATTTTTTGAACTTTTGAGCATGGCCTTCCCAAATGGGTTAGGTCTTCTAAGACAGCATCAAACCTTCTTTTCCTTGCTTCCCATGTCAGCCCGAATCCCAATAGTTATGAAACATAAAAAAAAGTTCAAAGTAAAATATAAATTACCATCCCCTTCAAACACAAGTAGAAGTCTTATTAAGTCTCTGGTGCTTGAATCACGTCCCATGTCTGTTCTTTAGACCTTTCTTCCTTTGTGAGGCATAAATGGACACATCTTATTGATTTTCTTTCAACCTGGATCACCTCGATTGCTGTGAATATGGCAGACAAATCCAACTCATTCTCCCGCAGGGAACGAGGAAGAATGCAGACGAGAAGCTGGGGAAAGTCTTCTCACAGTGGGATACCAGGAGTCATTACGCAAAAACCCAAGTCTAACTGCTTGTAATTCCAAGACCTTTTTCTTTTCAGCTCCTTCAAAAAAAAAATTTTTTTTAATGCTGAGAGCTCTTTCTTAAATTTTTTATGAATATCATTTTGGCTACCGTATGAATTTCTGAGTGTGTTTTTGTTTAAAAAGAGAAGTATCAAATAGGCCAGCAATGGCTGCAAACCCTGATAAATACATATAGTTAATGACTAGTGACTGTAAACAGACACTGGTCAGAAAGAGAAAGTCAGAATCAGAGAAAGCATTGTTTGAAGCTTGACAAAAAGGCTAGTTAAAACTTTTTCCTTCTAACTTGGCTCCACTTTGTGATTTTTTTTTTTTTTTATCATTTATAGACTTACTTTTCTAAGGACAATTGTATGAAATGAAAGGAAGTGTAAAAGTAGAAAGATTTTTGTGCCTTACACCAAACCACTTACTGTACATGAAAAAGGGATTTACTGAATCAATTTAGTTGTGTAGGGTTTTTTAAATCAAGTGAATGATTTCACTGAAGTGGAAAAAGGTGGCAAGAATGTGCAGCACCCCAAGCTTTGCTCCTAAAAGCAATAGAAAAGACACAATTGAAATGCAGTGGGACCTCTGTGGATGAATTAGACAGACTGTGTACAGACACTTTGCAGTGACAATCTGTTTCTGAAAGGGATATATTAAGTGCTAACTGCACTGAGGACGTAAATTGAAGACACGATATCCAAGGTCTAATTTCAAAGCACTCCTCCTTGTTAAATGAATTGCTGAAAGAGCAGGGTTTAAAAGACTTTGTTTTGTGTTAAAGGATTTGAACTACACCTATCAGCAGACTGCACCAGCAAACTAATGCTACAATAATAAACCCACCACTGTCTTATTACCATCCCCTAAGCTACACCATCACAGACATAATGAGTTTAATTTCTCCAGTGGTTCTCAGCACCCCGTGCAAACTCCTCTGTCCCAGTGTTCAGTCTCCACCACATAAAATTAACACTGCTTTACTGTGTGAAAGGAAAGGTCTAAGTCATTAGTAACAACTACATAAAATTCCAGAAAATGAGATCATCATCAGCAGACTTTTAATGTTTTTTAATGGAACGTTTGGACACCAATAACTTTATTTTCAGTTATTTGAAATGAGTTTTGAAGAACATAATATGCGATCATGGAAGACACAGAAGAAATTCTACCTTTCTTGACATACAGTTTTTAAATTGGCCTCTAGTTACCTCATTTCACAAAGTATTTCTGATATCAATATGCATAGAGCTTGGGGGATACCTCAGAATAATTCTTCCCACAAATATCCATCCAAGTGATGCTGTTAGTCCGAATTTTCCCAGCAGGCTAGCACCAAGCCTTGCATCACCTCTGTGCTTTCCATTTCTGTGCATACTCAATATAGTCACTGATCAGAAGATCCACAGGAATACTGGGGGAAGACAAAACACTGCAAACCGCACATGTATTTCAATGACAGATATCATGCTGTTCAGGGCATCGTACTTGAAAAAAAGGAACAAGAGGTATGTATGAAGAACAGCAAAAGTGTAGGTAGACAGGAAGCCATAGCTTCTGGATGTACAAAACTATCAAAAGGAATGACCTGTGCTGTAACTGAGAAATCTCCTGAAGAATCAAAATTATAGATGATGCCATAAGAAGAGTCAAATGACTGGTGATTGGAGTTGAAATAACATACTTTGAGGAAGATGGCATCCTTTCTAATAGGGCAGGAGACAGAGCACTAGTCAAACATTCTTAGAGACATATTCAGGCTTGCTTTCACCTCAGACTTCTTGTATAACCTTGAATACATCCTTTATCACTTCAGTACATCAGTTCCTCTAGGTACACATGAATATTGTAGGGGGTTATTCAAATATCGCAGTAGTGGGAATTATACAATAATCTAATATAGTAATTTCAAGATTGACTGTTCAGAAGAATTTAGGCATATTTTCCCATTTTAATTTTTAATAGAGACTGTAAAAGCAATGCATACAACTTGTAAGATCCAGCTACAGCACCTGGTAGAAGAATCCAGATGTTACCCCTTCCAACAGCATCATTAAACATGAGGCTGATGTGAAATATTTATAATGAAGGTGAATCATAGCCCACAGAGGAGGAATCTAGGTCTGTATCTTCTACTAGCATCAAGCACAAAAATGCAAATACACTGAACAAATACTGCATTAACTTTCAAATCACACGTTCTGTGTCTCACAAAGTAAGACACAATTTAGTCCTGAAGCAGGTGACAGATGGTAGCAAGAGACCACCAGTTTGGAATAAAGTGCAAAGAACACATTTCAAAAGAGACCCACCAAACAACTCAGGATGTAGGAACGCAGGACTGTGAGTGACCTCCTGGGCCAAGGAGTCCCCTTCCCCTATAACGGGCATCATAGAATCCCTTTCTCAACTTCACCAGTTTCATCTTAATATTACTTTGGTTACTTGTGGCAGTCACTCACTAAGACTGTTCTGCAGATTAAAAATCTCCTTATTCCTGTGCCATTTTTTTTTATGCTTAATTCATACCCACTCATTCCTGTGCCAGCACTGAGCTCTAACTTAAACTGCTCCTACCAGCTCCAACATTTTGCCCTCAGTATTTTACAAAATGCTATCTCCTCCAAGCTTTTGTTTGGCAGAGCTAAACAATACAAGGCATGTGGTCTCCTCTTTAAATTTAAGCTCTCTCTGCATCTCTTCCAAAACAAATTAATCCTTAAACATAGGAAACCACAACTGTATTGCTGCTTCATGCCTTACAAAGACCATTCAAAACTTTCTTAATCTCTGCTGGTAAGACTTCGTCTTATGCCATCCTAGAGCCATTTCAACTATTTCCATTGACATAATATGTTGACAGTTTTTAACTACTGACACCTCTGTCCCTTATTTCCAGCCCGTGAACTTACTGCAGAAATCTTACTAGCCACAGGTTGGTAGCCGAGTAAGGCAGCAAATTCACAGGTGCTGACTGCCTTGTGAGTATAGCATTGGCTGACTCATTTCACTTCCAAAACCATTCACTGAATCACCATAAAGCCCACATACTCTCCAAGTCTTTTAACTTTTCTCAAAGAACAGTAAACCACAGCTTCTGCTGCCCCAGTCAAGTATAATTCTCTTGGAAGCATCTTTGAGAGAAAGTAATTAATACTGTTATGGTACATGATTCACAAAACTTCCATAAACTCAAAATAAATTAGACCGATGACTTCCACCTCCATAGGTAGATCTAAGAAGTACACCTGTCCAAGAGTAGAAACCCATACAAAACACCAACCTGTTTACCATGAGGTCATCATCCATACTTAAAACCCAACATTATTTTAGACAATGGACCACTGAATTGCATATTTCTTCTACAAACAGATAACATAAACCATGTTGCCTTGGAAGGAAGAAAATACATAAAGCCACTCACATACCCACCAGCACATTCAGAAAAAGGAAATAAAAGGAGTAATACCCAGTAGGCCCCCTAGAAGCTCTGAGAGATGTTTAAGACATTTTTTGTCCTCAAAAAATGTTTAAGAACTATGATCAGGTCAAAATTTGTTGTCCTCAATTTTAAAAAGTGTTTACAGCCAAGCATGAGGTTAATAGTAAATACATATTCAGCTGCTTTGTTGAGAAAAGTGTAGAGTTTGAATAAAATAAGAACTTCAGCTCCCTTTTTTGTATTAGCTGTAATTTAAGAACTTAAAATGGAGACTAGATTGAAAATCTAGCCACTATTAAAAGCATACAATCAGATACACTTGTTGCTCAGGAAATTTCTTTAAGGTGGCACTTTTTAAAAAATCATTTACATGATCAGCTATCAAGTGTAAATGCTATTTAGCACAGAAGCTGATATCGAAGACACCTAGAAGGCTAAGAAAATGGAATGAGTAGAGGCCTAGAATCCAGCCCTTCTGTTACAACAGAGGTGCACCGTGAGCAAAAAGGTTTGCACTGCTCGCCTTTGACATCGTTTTCGATATCTGTTTCTGAACCTTTTGGCATGTATCTTTTTAGCAGCTATTCACTTGCTCATGTTGGTACTTCCTCAGATTCTTCTGCTACTAGATCCAGTTCTACAACATGTTCTGGATTTCATCTTACTTTTTATCCCTACTAATATTCTTTCTTTTTCCTCTCATGCTTGTCCTGACCCATGTTCACTGAAGCTGATGTAAAGACAACAGTTTGCTTCAGTTAGTACTGAATCACACACCAGAAACTTTGCCTTTGATAAGAAACAGAATGCCAGAATGGCTGAGGTTCGAAGCCACCTCTAGAAATTGTCTAGTCCCCTCCTGCTCTGCTCAAATCAGAGCCAACCAGAGCACATTACTCAGGGCTGTGTCCAGTTGGTTTTTGAATATCTCCAAGGATGGAGACTCAGAGACCTCTCTGGGCAGCCTGTGCCCATGTTTGACCACCCTCACAGTAAAATCTTTTCTTCTTAACTGAAAATTATTTTTCCTGTATTTCCATTTGTGGACATTTCTTTCTTTTCTTATCATTTGACACCACTGAGAAGTCTGTTTCTGTCTTCTTTATACCCCCATATCAGATATTTATACACACTGATAAGATTCCCTTTGAGCCTTCTCTTCTGTAGGCTAGGCAATCCCAGCTCTTCCTCACATCAGATGCTCCAATCTCTTAATCATCCATGTGGCTCTTTGCTGTGCAAACTGCTGCATCTGTTGCTTAATAATCACTGTTCTTGAACTTAAAATCATAAAATCATTTGACTTATAATCAAACCTAATTTTATATCAGTACCAACATGAAGGATAAGTTATCCTAAACTGGCTCAGACTGTGCTAATTTGGAAACAGAAAAATTTTACAAGTTATCAACTGGCCCAGTCATTAAAAAGTAACAATTACCACCATACACAGCCTCAGGATTTGAAGCACCAATCTTGTCTATAGTAACAAACTGTTTATCTGTTTGGCACAACAGTGGTCCTGAAGAGATGATACGCGATGAAACAAAATGTACTTTGAGAGAAGTATGTGGTGCGTTAAACCAGACTCCAATTCTTTTCTTCCTAGCACTGATAAAAATTTTGTTAGGCTTTGTTAGTTCCCACATACCTCTGCAATACCCTACAGACTGATGGACAGTGAAGATCTACAGTCCATAATAGCAAATTACTGTCACTCAGTCTCCAACCATATAAAAATCCAGTCTAACAATCTGCTCCTACTCTTCAGGCAGTACTTAGTGCATCTCATTGACATGAGACACGGGCAAGTTCTTACTGCTCCAAATTAGAAACTTGCCGCTTGGTTCAGAGAAGCACTGTCAGAATCCACCTAACCTTGCTTGGAGAACCTGGATAAGCTTATTAAAGTAAGAACAGCTCATGCAGGACTTTTTCAGCATACACAGAGATATGATGTCTTCCTTATGTACTTTTGCAAACCTCAGACCATCATCACGCAGCTAAACATCTGTGCAGCAGATGCTTACGGAGAAGATGAAGAAGGCAAGCAGGTTTTAGGGATTAACTGAGTAACCATGGCATGAACTGAGCACTGCATACTGTAAAGTTGCTCATGAGAGAGAGCAAATATGAGTTGACTGGAAAATATTGATAAAAATGGCTTGAATGTCCTGATTTATCACCACAGAACTATTTCACAAAATGGCATAATTTCAACAGCCTTTTGGCTTCCTCTTTTTCCCAGGCAGGCAACCAGGCCTTTGGGATGCAAAGCGTGGCAGAGATGTATGAAAACCTTGCAGGTGCTGTTTGATACGGGTGTCTTTAAGGGGTGCCACTGCTGCTCATGTCTGTCAAGCTGACAACTGAGAGGCCAGGAAAGCATTTTAATTCAAAAGCACTATTCTCCCATCTTTCCAAAAGGAATTAGTGCATGGTTTAAGCCAATCCTCCTGCCAGTTTTGAGGGGTTTATGTTTGGCTTGCTTTCTCCTGAATCAGCATAAAAAATATTTCTGGAAATGGAACAATTCTTGCAGAAGTAAGAGTATACTTAGTGGCTAGCTGCACTGCAAGTGCAGTCAATGCAATCAATACATCATTCCAAAGCAGAATACAGATGATTGGGATTCTATATAGGTAAGCACACAGCAAAGGAGGTGAAATAGTTATAGCTAGCCCTTTTCTCTCTGTATCTAAAAAAGTGAAAAGTCTAGCATCCTTACTCTTTGAATTTGAGATTGTTTTACTTCTCTACCATTTCTCCTTGTCTCTAGATACTCCTCAAACAGGTATCTTTTAAAAAACTACTCATTATCTTACTGCCCATTCCTGAAATTACAACAGCACATGGCTCTGTATTGCTCGCCTAAGAACAGCCTCTAATTACTGGCCTCTTGTCTCCAATCAGGGCATGATATTTTTTCATGATGTTCAGTAAAGACCAGGCTTTCCACCTACAGAATGCCACAACCAATTTGGGCCTCCATATCATGGTTATGAAAGGGAGTAGAAGATATTTAACGGGACTTTTCAGCCAAGGAATTCACCTCATTTGAAGCCTTCTGCAACTTTCCTCTGGCCTCCTGCTATCCCAAACCCTCCTGACTCCACGATGCAACCAAGCTATTTTATCTGTAAGAACTCTATCATGAATAATTATGTTATCAAACTACTGGACAACAGAAGTCCACTTCTATTTCAGTCAATTTTCAATGAAATTAAGCAGTTCCCCATCTCAGCTGGACCTGAATGATGTACTTCAGATCTCTACAGTTATTTATATGCAGGTACAGCTAGATGCACTCTCCTGCTCATGGATGGTGTTATATCAAAGAAGGCAGTACTGATTAACTTCTGTATTATTTTGGATGCCACAGACAAAATACTTCTCTGGGGTCTATGCTTGTCTGTGGATGGTTGTTGGATATTAACTCTTCAGCAACAGCAGATTGTATTACTGACCTCAATATTAATTAGGTGTCTTGCGCATTGATGGTCTAGGAAAGGCAAATAAGCTTTGCAACACCTTAAGTTTTGCTAGAGGATGAAGGCATTCAGAATAAAAAGACATACAGTAAGCATTTAATTTTAATCTGAATGTCAATTGAATGTCATGTCTGTTCCTACCTATATCCAAACAAAGGGATATTTTTAGTACAATAGGAACAATGATAACTGCAACTAAAAGTGTAACTGCAATAGCATAAAGTATTTTTAGGGATTCATTTTATGGCAGTTATTGCTGTTAATTTTTAATATGTGAGTGAGATAAAATTTCCCTCATATGCTTTGTTATTTCCCCAGTTCTAAAAATCTTTATTAATTAGATTGATTAACAAAATAATACTCATTATATTCCTATTAGGAATAAAAGACTTATATCCAACAGGGGAAAATGAGTTGGAGAGACTTGGAACCTAGCAGACAAAGAAACATCAATGCTCTCTGTGTGCGAGTCAAAATGAGAGGTCCTGCTGCCAGCCTTGTGCTCAAGCCACTACGCCGGCTATGGCGACATCTCTCTATGGAACAGGTTACATCAGGCAACTTCAATTTTATTTATTTTTCTACATATCTCCTACTGACCAATTCCATCTTTGATTTCTAGAACTTCATCTAATTGATATATTTAATTACTTTTCTTCTGTCCTTTTGCTTACTTGTTAGTTCTCCAGCATACAAACTATGTGATCTCTTTGGTAAGATGGATTGTTATCAATCCTGATCCTCTAGGAAAAAAAAAAGATAGAAGAAGGAAAAAGTCTACATTAACTATCTGTTTAGTAAAAGTAATTTCAATTTTTTTTTTTCCTAGTTATAAGAAACCTATAGTTCTAAATACTTAACTTTGTATTATTTCCACTTGCGAAGTAGAAATAGAAATCCCTAGACAAAAAAAAAAAAAAGAAAGAAAGAAAGAAATAGAATGTGTAAAGTTTTAAACTGTAAAATATATTCCAAACCTAAACCATAGGTTAAAAAAAAAAAAAAAAATTAAACTAACTTACAATAAATGATAAAAATGTTTTCTACGGAATTTGAAAGAATGAACTGTATAAATTATTTGTGTGAAAACAGGGACATTTCCAAATGTAAGGCTTACAGCCCTGTTAAAGAATTCTAAAAATTAAACAAAAGAAGCCATTTTTTAAAAGAGATAGGGCTCAGTGGGATTTATTAATGCACATCTTTCAGCGATATTCTTACTTGTACAATGTAAGCAGTAGGTTAGCATGAACTTCCAAATTATATTTAATTGGACAATTATTCAAAGTGAAAAACTCAACACAGTAAACTAAGGAGGTCTTTAATAAACACCTTGTCTCTTCAAGAAAAAACAGGGAAGTCATTTACTGACCCAAGAGGCACAATTTTGTCTTTGGTAAATTTATTTTAAAGTAATTGCCGACTCCAGGAGTAACAATTTTTTAAAGAGGAACGTGGCGCTCTCAGGCAGAATAATAAATTGTTCTGTGCCCTGTATGATGGCCTAATCACATTAGAAAGATGTACATGTGGTTGTCTGAGGCAAATAGAGGATGTACATCACCTGGTCTATGAACCCACTAAGACTTGTTTAATGACATATAGCTTTCTCCTCTCTCCAGATCAGGACAGAATTAGAGGGAAAAGACAAATGATAACTTACACACGGGCTTTATAACTCTGCCTTCCTGTCTCTACTTTCCAGTCCAAGTAGACTTTCTACAGACGTCCTCTGCATTCTCCTGAAGATTTTCACTAACCTGCCCTGTACCGGCCAGTACTCCAACACCAGGAACAAGTCCCATGTTAACAGCAACACCTTTGAAAAGCCATGGCCTCCTCACACAACCCAAACACTATAAACCCCACTGTGATTAACAGCAAATTAAAAGTACAAATCAGTATTTAAAATGTTAATGTTCCTTTACCTTAGCTGGAGAAGAGCGCTGCCAGGACTACTTTGTCTTTTGTCTGGCAGAATATGCCTTTCAGATACAATGGCTCTTGATACCAACCCTGTAAGGCTTGGCCACAAAAATGTTAAGGGCAGACTATAGTTCTGTGAGTAGTCTGCATGCCTTCAGTACTGGCACAGAAATAGCAGAAAGTCTTAATGAGATAGCTCCGAGAATAATTCCTGAACCCCACGAATGAGCATAATGCTTTCTTTCATCTGTTATTTTGCCAGGAAATTTCCAACTCCAAAGTCTTTTCTCCTTCTCAAGGTCACCCCAGGCATTGGGACAGCAATGCTAAATAAGCATGCCTCAGTGAATTCCCCCCCTATTTCTGACTAAAAGGCTGGGACTCCAGCAGTGCAGATTACGATAAAAGATTTATTTGTGGGGAGTTGAAGATGGTGTCTTTAGTGAAGTTTATAAGTTGTTTTCATTTTAGATGCTTTCATTACAAACACTGATAAATCTTAAGGCTAAGAGAGTATGTAAAAGTAATGAGGAGTTGAAGGGCTCCTCAGCTCTTTGGTGATTATCTCTCTCTTATAGTGCATTACCATGGGACATCTGGCTTCCAAATTTGTGCCTCTCCTCTGCAGATTCGAGGACCAGCCTACCAATTATACATTCGCATAGGTTGTAATAAATCAACAGCCGCCAAACTCTGACAAGGTGATGGCTGTTGACAGATAAAAACGATACACATTGTCGTGCTGTTCTCCAAAAACAAACACATGCTTTTATCAGATTTTTTCTTTTAATCAAAAAATTGCCTCTTTCAACATCGAGTCACCTAATTTCACAGAGGACTTAGACTACACAAGGTTTCCCTGTCTAAACCTGAGCTGCATGTAAAGCCAGGTTCTCAAACAGGCCTCGAATTCACCTCCCACTGCAGTCGAGGAAATAACTGCTACTCTGATCCTGGGTCAGCCAAGGTCCAAAGATTGTTAACCTTTTACTCTGAGAAACATATTCTGTGCAGAATAAAGGACTGAGCCAAAAATAAATCCGAGGATACAGAAGACTTGGACTTATTCATGAGCCAAGCAGAGTCTCGATAGTATACTATATCTGTCCTTTATTGCAGAAAATAAGGATCTATCCAGCAGGTAGATCTGTTCAGTGAGTGCTGCCCAGTCCTCACTCCCTGGGTCTCGGAGGAATCAGCTGGCAGTGCTGAATTCCTCTCCCCCAACTCCAGCCCTCTGAAAGTTAGGTGTCTAATCTGAGCTAATTTTCTTAACAACACCAAAAGTAATTAATCTCAGAAGCAGTACTTATATAGGCGATGTGAGTTCTACCTGCAAAATACCTTGGGCTCTGCAGTGATGACAGGGAACCTCAAGTAGCTTGCTTCCCCAAACACCTCAAATTCAGTGGGAAGTGTTCCACTGCTGTTTGTAAAACTGATCACCCTCTTTGCAAGTCCAAAACAAAGTTGTGCTGTTCCGACCTGAAAATGCTATCAGCTGATATCACAAAATGTGATTTTAGTGACAAACACTTCACACCAAGATTTTTTGAACACTTGTAAACTACATGAACTATCACAAAAATTTGATCACCCCAAAAATAAGTGGGAAGTAAAGGACCTTACTCATCCTGCTGGAATTTCTGCTAGCAATTCCCATTCGAGGAATAGCATTTGTCCCAAAGCTTCTTAGCACATTGTGGCAAATTATCTACTGTCTTATCTTACCTTGAAAAGACGAGGACTCTTTTCACACCAAATAACATGAAATACCTTATCTCCAGAAAAGTCAAAGACTGAGAGACCATCAAATTCTGCCAGTCCCCTTGTTAATGAGAAGAATGCAGCATAATCTAGCTCATCAAAAGTATTTTAATTCCTTCAGAATTTCTTGCAAATCATGGAAAACAGCATCTCTCAGAAGCCTCTACAGAACTTTGCTTCAAATATAGTTTTTTTTAGTGAACTGACTGGACAGAAAGGTAACATGTTACCCTCCAGCTCAGTTTTATTCTTTGACAATGTTATCTACTAGAAAGTCCTCATCAGACCTACAGTTTGAACCTTTTCTTATTGATTTAATCTCCTTCTTTTATCTTTTTACCTTCCTTTTACTTTCCATTCCCAACAGTTAGCATGCTGCTCTGACTCTAGAACCGGTAATCTCCACAGAAATAAAATGGGGATATGCAAACTTACGGGTTTGGCATCCTTTCTGCTAAGGGTCTGATCCTGGGTTCTCTTGACATACAAAATTTCCATTCTCATCCCTAATGTTAAAGAAAACATTAACTGGGGACAAGCCAGCCAGAAAATGTCTGCTTTATGATAAATGCCATTCATCTTTATTTGACCAGTTTGAAGAATCAGACACTGAAACTGCAAAGCATGGCCTTTGTCACAACTTTCTATGTCTTCCTCTCATTTGAAGTTCAGTACTATGGAAATTACAGTAGTTGTATGATCTGTAGCTGTTATGTAAACCAGTGTTTCCAACTTCTTAATATTCAGTCTTACTTTTTTAAAAACTATGCAACCTAATACAAATATGAGTTTTGTTTATATGTTACTCTAAGTAAAAATTCTTGTAATTAATATGATTCCAGGAACTTATTTATTGCAGATTTTTAGCTACAAAAACACATGCAGTAGCATGAATAATACTAGAATAACAATCTGAGCTATTCAAATGAGTCTAAGGAAATTATTCATCCACCTCACATTGTAAGTCAATAAGAATTAGGTAACTAACTCCCTCAGGTTTTATCAAATTTTAAAAAACATAAACTGAAGAATAGATTGCAGCTGAATTCAGCTAGATGGGGTACAAGAGGTCCCTGTGGGGACCTGCATAACCAGTAAGTACTCAGGCTGCCTTCACTGACTTTGGTACAGAATTTAGTACTCCTGATGCGAAAACAAGAACAGAATATGAGACAAAACCGAATGGCTCATTGAGCTACTGCTGGTAAATTGGAGAACCAGAGAAGAGTGATGTTAGCTTGAAACCTCTGAAATTGACATTAAAATTCCAGATCATGATTCGGTCCACAAAGAGATACTAGAAAATAAAAAAGTGCTGGAATATTATAGATTCCTTAAACTAAGTTAAAGCTGTTTATGGCACTAGAATGCAGAAATGAATGGCTTCTCCTGGGACACTGAGCTTAAGTTCCAGTAGCTGCAGCAAACTTATGCAAGTACTTCTGTAACTTTCAAAATCAGCTCACTGTTTGCCACTACCACCTTCTCAGAGCAACCATAATTTGAGTAAGATATACAAGAAACATGCTTCTGTAATGGCTAAGTGACCTTTCAGTTCGGGTCCAGTTACTCACAGCCACTGCTGTTACTAGTTATTTTTCTGTTTCCTTGATTTGAGTCACTAAAATCCTTATAGGTTTTATTTTGCTAAGCTAAGCAAATCAGATTCCATTATTTCCTCCACTAAGAAAGGTTTTCCATTCTCCTGATCCAAATCAGGTTCCTCTTTCATCTGTACCTTGTTTTAAAACAAATGCCCAGAATTATACACCTGGGACCTTGCACTAGACCAGGTTGGATGTGGCTTTGAGCAACCTGGTCTAGTGGAAGGTGTCCCTGCCCATGGCAGGGGGGTTGGAACTAGATGATCTTTAAGGTCCCTTCCAACCCAAACCATTCTATGATTCTATGACTTGTATAATTACACTTACACTTTCTTAACATCAACAGAAATACTTAATATGAAACACCTTAAAATCATATTTGCCTTTTAGTTGGCCATTCCAGAAGAATGCATCCTGTGAAATATCTATACATGTCTTCTTCCTTTGACATTGTCAATTAGTGAGCCTATAGAAAAAAAACTTGTCATTTGACCCTGTGTACTTCATACAATTTTAACACCATTTTCAGTTCTCCACTCCTGAAGGTGGTCCAGTTCTTCCTGTATGATTATCCCAATATTTCTGCATGTGATGATGCTTCTCAAACATGTGGCTTCTTGTGGTCTAGGCCCAGCTGGAAACTCAGCATCATGTAGATGCTCACGCACTCCTCCCTCCCCTCTTCTCTCTCCCTACCCCCTGCCCCCTTTCTCTGGTGGGATGGGGAGAAGAAAATACAAGGGAAGACTCACAGGTCAACACATAGACAGGGAGGGGTCCTTGCAGTCCATCAGTAGGGAAATATGGTCCTTACTGGTCACTACATTTCTTGTGCTCCTAGTGAGTTATTGATGCTTATCATTTCTTCTTCTAAGCCGCTCTTAAAATGTTTTTAGAGCTTTCATGATTTAAGACCCTATGAGTAAAGTATTAGCAATTAACTAACATCAACAGAAAGGATGACACTGTACTAAACATTCCATGCCTTGGTCTGAGGAATACTGTCAATGCTCTCTTATTTTCTAGTTGCAAAGGAAAAAAGGTAAAGATATCCATGACAGTCATTGCGAGCTCTTTGCCATTATCTTTACACATTCTTTCTATAGTTTCTCTAAACAAACCCCAAACTTCTCCACAAAAAATCTCCAAAAAAACCTAAAAAATATACTTCAGCAATATTTCCAGCCCATGGATTAAAAGAAAGATCATCTCAAGGATTGAAACCACTATAAAAGATAAATGTCACAAATCAAAGTGTAGGGCAAAACTTCTACCACTACCTAGGAATCCACAGGCTCACCTAATTTAAGCACTATAGGCATGTATACAGGGTGCTAGGCAGAGCTATAGCACCAAGAGGGTACGCTTGCTTGGAGCTAGCTTGGATATCTGTACACAGCAGATGTATGCAGCACAGAAACTACACAGAAGCAGAAAGACAGCTGCTGTAAATACCTTCAGTTCAGGATCACATACATGGGCCTGGACCTATGACCAAGAAAACTCTCCTGTTTGATTCTAGATAAGTAAGCAGGATTAGAACAAACCTGCAGGACCTCAGATGTTGAGCTTCTCACTTGATGAAATAAGTGAATGTGATAAATAGTGGCTACATTTTGAGGAAGTTCAGAAAATTACATTTAAAAAATGAACAGAAGAATACAAAGGAAAGACAAATTAGATGGGATCTGAGAGGAGATAAAAGAAGTTTATGACACCAGTTATGAGAAAAAGTCAGTATTACTAGTGCTGGAAGGGAAAGGAAGAAGGTCAAAGTAAAAATCTCAAGGATTAGAGAAGGACTGAAAATTGGAAGAAATAAGGTGAGAAAGATAAAACTGGAAATGGGAGGAACTGACAAAACCTCAAATATCAAAGGCTATGGATCTAGATTTTCGCATTGTCAGGAGTCCGGAGAAATTCACAAGACTGAGGAGACTGTACTACGGTTTTAGGACAGTGATGAATTGCTTGAGTTGAAATGTAACAATTCAGGAGAATTCTAAAAAAAATAAGGCTGAAGAACAGGCTTGGTAAGAAACAAAACAAAACAAAACCAAAAACCCAAACCAAAAAAAAAGCGCAAAAAACCACCCAGGATTGGGAAAATAGGGATGAATGTGTCATTAAGGCTATGTATTTGGCTCTTCCAAGAACTTGATCTACTCCTTGCTCTGTAACAGATCCCTTGCATGAACTTCTTCAAAAATTTACTTAACCTCAACTCTTCGTCACGTCCATTTTCTATCTGCAAAATGGAAGTAACATTTTTCTCTCTTTCTCTTACGGGCAAAAGCTTTTCAGATCAAGACTCTGTCCCTAGTAATGTGTGTGTACAGCTCCCAAAACAATGGGGTTCTTGTCTCAGAAACAAGCAGTGAAGTAACTTAACAAACCAAAGAAATATTGTGGTAAGAAATGTTTCCTTGAGGATAGTAGATATTTAGATCGCATGCTATATATGACTAAGTCAGTGGCATAATGATGGTGGTTAAAAGTAAGAGGCAAAACATTCCCTGTCAAGCACAACATGTTTAAAAGTCATGTACAAGAGGGGAAAGTCAATGAGATGAGTCAGGCCTTGCCTTCCCTACTATGTTATCAAAGGTTGTATTACACACAGTATGAAGGACCGTAGGATTTCCTTCGACCTACAGTCAAATGGAACAGCTCTGGCTCCTGCTGCGAGCTCTGAGATCTCCTCTATAGGTGTTACTCTAGCTGCTGATGGCCATAGATAATAACAAGTTAGGGTACAGAGTAACCAGAAAATAATGCCACCTGCTACCCAACATAAATTGCAAACCCCTCTGGATATAATTACTCTTGTCAACATGTCACATGGCTATTAAATTCACTCTTATGCAGAAATGCAGAGCAGCAGCAGATTCTGCAGAAAGAATGGGGTTTGTGACATTTCTATGTATTCACTGGGAAAAAATAAACAAGAAAAAGAATTTGTTCAAGACAGAAAAGAAATGAGAAAAATCCTGTGACTTAGAGAGCAGAATCAGTGTCTCTGCTAGCAGTCTCAGCAACTGCACAAGTGGTGAGAGAGGGAAAGCACAGTGAAGCGAAGGGCACCTTCCAGCAGGTTTCTTTCCCACATCCCCTGAAACATAGGCCTCTTCTCATTTCCAAAGATCAGGGGCTCCCAAGTTGCAATTCCCAAGTGACAGTAACGTACACATTGTTACTTGACACTATGCCATCACATGAAAAGTCAGTAGACTTTTGCTCAGTCTGCAGCTGAAGTGACTTTTGCAGCAGTTTGAGACACCTATTTGTGAAACAAGGAGCTGTATCAGAAAGAGCTGAAGCATGAAAGTTCAGTGTTATTGCTGAAACAGCTCAGGTGTCTCCGAACTACCCCGTGTTGTCTCCAGACTAACACTACACTTCTTGACAAAGATTGCATGCTATGTTGTCAGCAATTCAGTCACTGCCATTCTTTTGTAAGTGCCTTAAAACAAGGCCTGACCCTTAAGACACTTCCTCAAGTGGTGAAGAAACAGACCTTTTCACATGCTTTGCTGAACTGGGTATGGCTGAGCTAACTGACCATTTGGTCACAGTGACCTTCTGGGTGCAGTGACTGAGAAACTATCAGATTTTCTCGAAATCCAAAGACCCTGCGTAAGGCTGACAATGGTTTGGTCTGGTGAGAAGTCTGATTTCTTCAGCTGCTTTTGAGTAGAAGCTATGTCAGAACCATCAGGCCATTTACCCAACAGGCCTGTATCAGCAACTAGGACAGCCTGTGATCTTATGCGAACTCCTATGTAAACTTTGGAGATAATTTGCCTTTATTTACATTTTAATTCACATTATTTCTGTGCAGAGCAACATACAAGGCCTAGAAACCATACCAGAACCAGAAAAAGACTATTTACTGAATTATATGAACAGTACAATATGCCAGCACCTGTAAAGGGTCTTTCTTGATGATTGCTTATGATTATAAAGGTAAATTATTTGCTTGTGTAAAATAATAATTAGAGAAAGTAAAGGTCATTCATCCAGATATAAACCTGGCTGCAAAAAGTCATCAGCATACAGAGTTAGCAGGCATATTCATTGCTTTATAAACAGCAGGCCAGGATAACATTATACAGTTTGCAATCTGTATTTGTTCTATGTGAATCATAGCTTTGCATAATTTTATCACACTCCTGCCAGGCAAAAGCAAACATTAAAAGAAATATTAGAAGCCAACCAGTTAAATATCCTAGAAGAAGAAAAAAACCTGCAATGATCTCCATTGTAATGACCGATGAGCATTATTTTATCTGTGTGATTTGGTAGCTTGTGTACTTTTTTTGCGGTATCTCTTTAAAATAATTTCAATATGGGATTAGTTTATTTTGATTGGTCTAATATTGTTACATTCTACTAAAGCACCGATACAACTGCTTGGACTCTTTATATATGATATGATTGATTAGGTGCAGATAAGAAAGAAAATATTACTTTGAGAGACCTGACCTTCAGTGAATCATTGAAGATGAAGAGAATTTAAATGCTGCATCACTTGCACTCAGCACCAGAAAATGTTATAGAAAAAAAAATAGAAAAAAAACCACTTACTGAAAATTTCTGCTATGATTAGAACATTTTCCAGTAAGATCCTTCCTCTCCATTCCCCCAGCTGGAAACATTCCTCATCGCTAAACTCTGCTGCAAGAGCAAATATGTATTATAAAAGCCATACAAAGCTTCACCAGACCTGCAGAGAAGTATGGTTTACACCTTTACATCTCTCCTACAGTACATGACAGCTCTTCCCTAGAACTTCAGGACTTTCAGCTCTTGGATGGGATCCTTCCCCTGTCCTTCAGTGAATGCTCAGTGAGCACTCATTCCAGGTGGAGCAAACACTACCCTGGCCTTTGACACCTGCACGAAGTCAGTGAGGGCTCTGCTCTGGTTTCCTCCGGGTCTCTGGTTATCATGGCTTAGCCCCAGCAGGAAACTGAGCACCATGCAGCCACTTAGTCCTCCCCCCACCCCAAGGTGGGATAAGGGAGAGAATCGGAAAAAATATCTTGTGGGTTGAGATAAAAACAGTTTAATAGGACAGCAAAAGGAGAGGGAAGAAGAAGAAGATTACTGATAAAAGAATATACAAAACCAAGTACAAGTGATGGACAACGTAGCAATTGCTCCCCACTGGGTGATCAATAGCCTGTCCCCAAGCAGTGATCCTCCCAGCCAACTCCCCTCAGCTTGTACACTGAGCGTGACGCCTTATGGCATGAAATGTCCTTTTGTGCAGTTTGGGTCAGCTGTCCGGGCTCTGCCTCCTCCCAACTCCTTGTACAGAAGGCTGCAAGAACAGGGGCAGTATGAGAAACTGAAAATGTCCCTGGTTTAATGTAAGCATTACCTGGCAACAACTAAAATGTGTTATCAACATTCTTCTCAGCACAAATCCAAACCAGTGCCCTATGCTAGCTGCTATGAAGAAAGTTAACTACCCCAACCAAAACCAGCACACTGGTGCAGTGACCACACAGACCAGTGGTGGAGCAGGAGTGACCAAAGGCTTTCTTACTGGATGACACAGGCAGTGCGTGAGAAACAGCTGTGACTTGGGACCACGTCTCCACATCTGGGGTGATGAAATGTTGGTTTCAACTGATATTTCTCCTCGAGATCCCCATAGCACGCCTCATGTGCTACGGCTCCCCAGGGAAGCCTTTCCTCACACGCTCCCCCATCTCCCTCCCACCTGCTGACCAGTCTGCACTGTAACCTGAGCGATCCCCACTGCTTCCTGGTGCTGCACCCACACACACACCCCCCACCTCCTGCCACCCAGGGCACCCCAGATGCACCCCTTGGCCCCTAGCCCCTGTAGTGCCTTGGTCCTCGGGGAGCTCCGCAGCCAAAGGAGACCCCCACAGTGGCATGCTGCTGGACTGTCATACAGTCTGTAAGGCTCATCTTCCTCATCTCACCACCCAAAAGACAGGGGGAGAGAAGAAATCAGAGAGATGCAATCATGTGGTTTACTCAGCTGCCCAGGTTTCTTTTGCCACGAGCTGTCTCCCACATACTGAAAAATCCCAAACTCCCACTCAAGCCTCTATAATATCAATGAGAAAGAAACTGGGCATAGAGATGGGAGCAGGGAGCTTAGACATATTTCCTTACACCCACTCCTTTGCTCTAAATATACAGGAATTTAAGCCTGTCCCCAGAAAAAAAAAAAGAAATCATCCTAGGAAATGGCTACTCAACTCCCTCCCAACTTAATCCTCGTTATATTTTCCTTTTAAAGGGAAGAAAAAAGTAAGGGGGGAGAGGGGGAAGACCTATACAGAGCTAACCATTTGGCAAAATGTTTTTTACAGTTTGCTACTGTAAAGAATTTTTCTCTGAACTATTTATCTTAAAGCATGTCAGAGCAGCATCAAAGGCAGCCGTGGCATCGGCAGAGTGCACACTGTGCACACTGTCACTTACTGTGATTGAAAGGACAGTATGTTTTCAAACAACTATACTAGTGTGAAGTGTCATCAGATCTGACTGCTTAATCCTGATTTAGAAAAAAAAAAAAAAAAGGGCTATTCCATTCAGAGGTGAGACCGCACTGATGACATTGTCCAAGAGTAATTTGATAGAGACAGTGGATAATCACAGCAGCCACGAGTGACTAGATTAGTGACAGGGTGCATCTCAGAGTCATCACCATATTGAACATACAGTACGCGATACAGCCACCAGGCAAGGATGAAAACCAAGGAGAGATGATTTAGAAGTTGCATACAACAACAAGAAAGATTTGACAGGAGAATTTCTACTTTGCAGATTCCCTTCCCTTTCCCACAGATACTAAAAAATCTGAGATTCAGCACTGTCAGAGGAGCCCAAAACAAAATGAAAGTGGACTTCTATAAAGCAACTTTAAAAATTGTCCTTGTCCTTCAGGAGAATCCTACTAAATTCCAGTAAAAAAGCAAATTCAAAAGAAAAAAGCATGAAGTCATGGAAGCTGTTGCTTAGGAAATTTAAAGTGATACAAGAAAAATGAATATATACAACAAGGAATAATTTAGGGTTGTCGGGGCTTGAACTAAATTATAGGGGTTGAACTAAACTATTAGATGACCTATTTTTCTGTTTATGATTTAAATCTAAGGCTTTTACTACTTTTACTAATTAGGAATGAAGTTCTGATCATCGCACAAAGTCACTTAAAAGTAACATCAGACTTTTAGTAACACCATGAAAACAACGTTCTGTCTATGTGTGATAAGAAAGCATTTAAATTTGCTCATTTACAAAAGTTCATCTGTTTGGGACCTAACCAGGAAATGTATGGCATCTTGATAATTCATCACGTTACAGAGAGTGTGACTCCAGCAGACTTTGTTCTATTCCACTGCGTGTTATCTCCGTGCACATTCCCAGGGCTACGCTATAAAAGACTGCAAGGTGACAGAATATGTTCGTACAGCCTCTAAGTGCTACTTTGCAGGATGCATTGTAGTCTGTTACCCTGAGGCACTAAAGTATTTAATGATGCTGCTGTACATCGTTAGTATTCTCCAAGTGGGTCTTATAGGAAAGTATTTGAATTCATAAATTGAGAAGTTAATGTTAGTGAGGAGAAAACATTAAAGGATAGCAGTTTCTTTCACAGGCATCTATACAGGTGGGTAGCGTTTCAAAGTTTTCCAGAACTCCTTGTGCCTGCAATCAAACCTGTAATCCCCCAAATCACCTAGCCTTGCCTCTGCCCAATCCAGATCAGCCATACTGGAGGAGTATCTTTTCTGCCTTCTGCTCTTACCTGTAGTCATACTTAAATGGACAAAAGAAAGCTTAGCTAATTTATTTTGATCGTTTGTTTTCCAGGGCTGTCATGTAAGTTAGATATCACACATCATAACTATTCAGTTAAGTAATATTTTTATAAAGTATCTATTAATTTATAGCAATGCCAAATTCTCTAATGATCACAGTAATTTTCCGGCTTCCAGCTATTATTCGTCATACACTTCTCTGCATGCACATACATGTTAGAGAGGGAAAGGGATGGGGGGAAACTGAGAGGAGGAAGGCAGCTGGAAAGTGGGGGTCACTGAATAAAAGTGGAAATGGAGCTGCAGAATTACAGGCACAGCTCACAGTGACACCTAGAGTCAATCCTGCCTAATACTTTATCATTGTAAATCCTAACTCTCCTGCCCCTGTTCTCTAAAAACTTGGGGTTTAGCTGCAAGTGATGTTTCTGTGCTCCAGCTCTACCTCTGGCTTAATTAAAAAAAAAACCCAACCCCAAACCACACAAAACCAAAGATATCCTACTTGAGCAAAAACATCACAGCTGTTTTCGGTAAGGCTAGAAAAATCTGGAGAGATTGCCAGCACAAACCACTTTAAAAAACAAAATGGAACATTTGGAAGATTTGGAGAAGAAACATGGGAAATCAGCATAGAGATAACCCTGAAGCAGACAGACATTTATTAATTTCCTCATAAAAAATCCTCTTAATTTAGCCATACGTGAAGTTCCTTAGAAGTTCCATGTACCTGTGCTAAATAAGAGTCCCTGAAAGTCAAATCACTCAAGTCTAAAGGCCTCTATGTGCTCTGTACAGGCTTGGACACCCACATACCTCACCTCTGAACGACACGCAGCGGGTGCAGTGCACCTCTCCAAGTCCAGAGGACACCCTATGTCCTTACCTCTGCCCTTCTTCTTACAGCTACTGGTGATTCCTAGCAGAGATACATGGAAAAGTGGGTTATGTGGGTAATCTTGATTCTGCTATTTCCCATTTTTTAAATTCTGCTTGCAAATTAACCATTCCTTAAACACTTGTGTATAGATGTACATGATGCCAATCCCAGAAATAAAGTTGTTGGGAATATTCTTGATTATGACTGCTAAAAAACATTGAAAGAGTGATGTTGAAGTCATTATTCAGAAAAAAGAAATACAATCAAATATGAGTGACAGCAAATAATTTGATCAACTCTTCTGACCACTGAGACATTATTCAGGCCTTAGTGTCTAAGAAAAGCAGTGTCTTTCGTCCCTTTGACTTTGAATGTCTGATTAAGTGAAAAAAAAAAAAATCATCTAATTAAGATATCCAGAGGATCATATTCAGCTTTTTGTGATTTATTGCAGAATTTTAAAAGTTAACTTTGTTTTACTGTGACTTTTATATATTAAAATTCAGGACCATCTGTACAGACTTTATCCATGCATATTTCAAACTCTGGAAGAGCTCAAGTTTGAATTAGTGCTGATGTGTGGACATTGTTCATCATTAACACACTGTACGTGTGCCCAGAAGAAAGGTCAAAGGATCCTGAAATATAAAAAAAACCTTCCAATCGACACCTGCTACAGAATAATGATGTTGTGCCCAGCCAGGTTTAAATACCTGTTTGGGACATGGGTAGCTAACAGAAGGGGGGTGGGAGGGTGGAGCACATGAGAAGGCAACTTTATATAATGCACTTTCCACCCCATGGTTGGTTACCTTTTTGAAAGCTATACCAACCAGCACAGCTATAATCTGAAAAAGACCTAGTATTGGCTACAAACTTGAAAAATAAATAAAGGAATATCCAGCATCTGTTACTGTGTAACATCTCAGATATTGCATTAATAGTCTAAGCAAGAAGAAGGGACTGTAAATCTGAATAGAAAATAAGAATTTTTCAGATCAGCTTGTTTTCACTATAAATGAGTGATATTTGAAAGAACTTGACTATTTATTTGAAGGAAATCTTGGAAAGCTCGTGTGTTAGGCTTATTTTCCTAAGAACTTCTTACAATGTTCCTCATCTCAGCCCCATAACCTGCAAGTTGGATTTGTAGACCTATTTGTCTTTAATTATATGTTTTTTTCCTTTGGATTCAATTAAATAGTATTTAAGGCCTTGCTAGTTAGTTGTTGTGAGATTCAATTAAATAGTATTTAAGGCCTTGCTAGTTAGTTGTTGTGAGGAAGAGAAGCTCACACTAACAGATTGCTCAGCAAAGCTTGTTTTTATAGATAAAATTTATAAAAGATCTGGCTCCCTGAATAGCACACATACAAGAACAGGTCATATCCTGCTCCGCGGTTCGAGAGCTCCAAAAGAGCACTGTACCTGTGCTTCCTCTGGGCCATACATACAACTGCCCTCCGCTTCTCTATAGGCACACTGTCCTTTCTTCATCTCGGGCACCAGGACATGCAGCTGCAAACAGCACGTACCTTGGCTCCCATATTTGTCGACTGCTTCAGAGAACGCAGTCAAAGCACCAGAGGCCAGCTCTACTTATCCAGTCTGTCTTGGTTGGCCAATTCCTGTGGCACATGCTCCAAAAAATGTATGTTACTGCTTTTAGTATGAGCAATGATTAACAGTCTTAAGCATTTATTTTTTCTAGCATAACCATCCTTTTCTCATTATCTGAATAAAACTCCTCTTTTTTTTTTTTTTTTCCCCCAAAAAGAGAAGCAAACAGTTCCTATGTGAACACAAGTGATGTTAAAAGCAGGCATGCACATATGAACAGTGTTACCAATAACCAGCCCAAATCAGTCCTGTGATGAAAACAGAGAGTTTAAAAATTCCTGCACCTTAACCTGCCCAGCCAAGTTGAAAGGTATTGAACTAACAATCTCTGATCAAATAAACAGTGGCAGTGTCCTTATTACTTGCACATGACGCTGAGGTCCCCAAAGAACACTGCTATCAGTTGTGACACAGCCCCAGACAATGTCAGTTTGCTTTAGGGAAGGAAAAAACATAAAAACGTAAAAATGAATAGAGTTTTTGGGTCCCCATACAAATTCAGTTCATAGAGCCATTATACTCATTTCCCATAACAATACAGCATCTCCCTTTCTGTGAGCTGCACACTGTGTGTTGACAAGAATACTGCATGAACTGAAAGACAGGCCAACACTATCCTCCAGTACGGTACATTTGGTGAAACAGCAGTATGCAGCCAAACATTGAAAGTTTCACGGTTTCCATTTTTCCTACCAATTGACTGTTTACAGATCACGCTCACCGGATCTCTGACATCATGGTCCCAAACACAGCCTCCATTACGATGCCACCACTGGCAAGAATCTCCTGCTGGATTCCCTCTCAGTAGAGAGGACCAGCAAAGGCAGCAGGAAGATGAGGCAGAGCTCAGTGTTCCTCCAAGCCTCAGTATGACTTGGTGATTGCCTGCTGCTCACTTTAGACCAGGCTCTGGCCTCTCACTGCCCAAGGGAGTAAGCATGGAAAAAGAACAGAGCAAGGAGGAGAGAGTTGGAAGCCCCTGTTCCTCAGCCACACCAACTGCACTTGCCCAGGTGTCCACAAGCAGGGTACACCCAAAAGACATTTCTGTTTTAAAAGACGTTTAAAAGCAAACTGTTTTAAAGCAAACTGTCCAAAGTAGTTGGGGAGTAAAATTCATGGCAGCAACAAACCTTAGTTTGCCATTCAGACTCATATGAACTCCATTCTCTGTCTTTCAAACACTTTGTACCTTCTATCTCTGGGTATTTCCCTCAACAATCTCAAGAGATCCAAAAAAATCAAAAGAAGTCCCCAGGGATCGATGCTCACAGAGGCGTGTGTAACAAGGAACATAACCAGTCCTTCTGGACTGGACACGGAAAAGACAGTGTTGAATGTCATGTAGATCGTGCCACTGGAGTTTGAAATATTTGTCTGTTTACCATGTTGCACTCCATGACAAAGTCCTACCAGACACTTTGAGACCATTCACATGGGCTGACTGAGGATCTTGATAGTATATACCGTAACAAGGTACAAATTAACATCTTGTTTTCACTTCTTGTACTACAGCCTCTAGTAGGCACACAAGTAGGGCTCTAAAACTATCTCTCTTCCATATAAACTTCATGTTCACAAGTTGTGAACGTCTGGGGTTAATATTTCTAGCCCGGGGAAGCTCATTGAAACATCTTTTTCATTTCTGTGCAACAGTGAAGTGTCAAGAAAGGTGGAGCATCAAACATTATCCCCCAATCTCTGACCCTGTTATAAGGGGGTACAGTTCAACTGGACATCCTTTGATTTTTGACCAATTAAATTGTAAACCCGCAGGAATTAAAAATATGTGCAACAGCCAGATGTGGGATCTATGGAGGGCATGCTGTTCAGGTGAACACTCTGACCACAGGTTTACTTCTTTCTCTTTGAAGTAGGCTGTCATCCATGTGGATAGAAAATGAAGTGTGAAATATAGAGGCTTTACAACATGTAATGACTGCAACAATTTAGTAAAAGCTGATTTTCAGAAGCCAAGAGCTGAGTTTCAAATTAAAATCCTTATCAGTGGCCACCATGACATAGTGTATATTTAGGAAATTATTTATTTCAACATGATATAATTAATTGTAATGTGTATTTTAAGTTCTGCGTGGCATTCTAGGCACTGGACAAATAACACAAAGTTGGAACTCAACCGTATGGAAGCATTTTATTCATGTATGTTGTTCTGAGTTGTTCACTTTGCAGGTTCCTGATTAGAGAAAACCAAATAGACGTGATCAAATATCTTGAATTTTCTAAGTTTTGATAACAAAGAAATTTATTGCTCTTTGACCAGTTTAGGCAATGACAAACTTTTTTTTTTTTTAAAGCCCGTTTCCTCACGGAATAAAACTATATTACTGAATGCCTGACTGGTTCTGCTCCTTGGTTGCAGCACATTATGGTGGCTTTTTGACATCCTTGCTGAAGCTCCATGGTTTTGCCAAAGAAATAATGAATTGTGTGCACGCACATCTACATACACACTTTAATATAGCCCTCTGCTATTTCTCCAGAGAGACTGAGAACTTACAAGAATTCATGTGAAAAGGAAAACATCTTTAGTTTCACATATCAAGGACTGCATTTTTTGAAGCTGAAAGATAGGGTTGGCAAGACCCACTTCTGCATGATACCCACCAGGTGATTGCTCATCCAAGTTGCAAACAGAGATCACAATTTCTCTAACAATTGTGCCATGGCTGGTGGCACCAACAGGAGACAGACCTGCTCTCCTGCCTCACTACAATAGTGAGGCTGAGGACTGGAATCCTCCAGCAAAAGCACAGGGTCTTCTAGCCCTCTTAGCCTGAATGAAGGCTCATCAGCAAGTCTGCTGCAGACCACAATGGGAGGGGTAACTGCCAGCTAAACAAGAGTTTCCCCAGCTCAGCTACACTGTCCGTGTTCATCCACAATTACAGTTAATCTTGAGAATGATGAGATATAACCTGAAGCTTTTTGGCAATGAGCCCTCAATTTGAATAAAGGCTGAGAACCTCCTCACAGCGAGTGGACAGTTTCCGCACAGGAACAGCATGCCTGTCTGACACATTGCTTTGCATTTCCCAAAGGATCCCACAGGATTTCGCTCATGGGAGGGAACTGTAAAAAACGTTTCTATTACAGCCAGGCCAATGTAGAAAACCCTGCAGCAGAAAGGAAGAGTGCTCAGTTCAACTGAAATTGCTGAGTACAAGTCACCCACATCAGAATCAAGGAGACCCAAGCTCAGCGTCTAAAAGGCACTTATATAAACATAAAAATTGAGTATGTTTAAGGAGTTTCTTTCTCTCTCACCACTCATCTAAAAGATTAATCAGATCAATCATGGCACATTTCTTTACAGAATTCTATGACTTAAGTGCTACAGACATTAGCAACATTTCAATCTCCTGTCTGATCCTGAAAACATCATCTGTTGGGTTTTTGGCAATGCTGTGAGGAAAGTCAAGCTGCTTAAAAAAACAGGGAACATTTCAGGAGATACCAGTGTCAATCTTTGATTTGCTCTCCCTATCCCTCTGCAAAAATTTACAGAGTCAAAAACTGGCATTGTTGGTGGCACTTCATAAAACTTCATTCAATACCAAAAGGCAAGCAGGGAAAGGTGGCTACTGAGCACTGTACTGATAAAGTTATCTCCTGCTTTCAGTGAAGATGCATGAAGAAGCTACACGCTAAACCACTACTGTACTGCTATGGAATATGCATATGGAATTAAAGGGGAGAAGAAAAGCCCACAATTTTATTAAAAAGTGCAAAAACAGTGGCCTTACTCCGCTTTGGGTGTTAGTTCTGAAAAAAAACACCCTCTTTAAATTCAGATTATTTCTCATTTGCATTTGCCATTACTGGGATTTTTCCTACAAGGTTCAATTAAGAAAATATTTCTTTTCTACTAGGCAAATTTATCAAAAATTCAAATAAACTCTTTGATGCATTTTCTGCATAAACTAATCATGAATAAACATAATCCTGTTGCTCTAAGAACAGATGCCATCCTGTAACGCCCTGCCCCCGACAGCTCTGCTCTCCAATCATAAAGGAGAAAGAAATTGTTTGGCCAAGTTTACAGAATGAACCATAAATCACAGGCATCTTTGCCAAAGCAAACTCATGTTTCTTTTATGAAACAATTGCTCCTAAAAGAATTTATATTCATTTTTTATATATGCATTTTTTATAAAATACATAAGGAAAGTAGAACATACTGTTCTGTTTCTCCTTTAGAAATGCTTGGTATTTTTCAGTTCTGGTTGAGAAAGCAAACATTTGCATTTTCACATGACTTTCTGAGGCTGGTGGCATGGACCTAGATGCAGTATTTTGAGGGATTTGGGGAACATCAAAATTGTTTTGGAATATTTGAGTCACCATTATTCACAAAAATACAATTTGAAACTGCAAAACCTCAGGGATTTTTGTTGAAGTCAGATGCTGGAAATATGAATGAAGACTTGTGAATCTTCATATACAGGGAAAATTTCAAAGCTGGATGCTTGCTTAGTTTAACCAAGAAAGAAAAAAAAAAAAAAATCCAAACTCTATGAAGCATGTAGAGAGAGCCTAGCTGTTCCAGTGGTACACATGCAGCAATGCCATTCTGACAGGTGACAGGCTGGGACACCTTCCTTTCTTCCTGGAGAGCGTTCCAACTTTCAGAGAAAAATCTGACCCACCAGGATCATTGTGAGCTGGAGCTGCTCACAGAAAGGTGCGGAGAGCACAGCAGGGCACGGGCAGCTCTGCTGAGCACGGCGGGACGCGGCAGCATGGAGAAGGCTCCACGCTTGTCTGCATCGCTCCATCATATCACCGAGCACAACACACTTCCTCAGGCTGCTTTGAGCAGCAACACTGGAGAAAACCACGCACTGTCCTCAGGCTTTGAGCAGAGGAAAAGAACACATATCTGAAGCAGCAGCATATCATCACTGCTGTATGTGACAGTCAAGTCACTTCAGTGCAGCCTTCTAGATGAGCACAAGTGCTCAGTGATTCTCAGGCTACACTACTCACATCTAGAACATGTCATTCAAATGGCCTCAGTTTATAGAAGGCTGAGTGCCTATTTATATCACGGCTCTTGAGTGCAATCAGCCCTCGAGGGTCCACAAGAGTACACTTCTAGGGTACATGGAAGGGTCCAAGCCTGTGATACTGCTTTATTTCCTTTGGGGATGCCTTCTTTGACACAGCACCTCTGCTTTTATTCAAGGACCTCCTTGTCAGATCCTTTGGGGATGCCTTCTTTGACATAGCGCCTCTGCTTTTATTCTTGAAGGACCTCCTTGTCAGCCTGTCTGATCTGATCTGTGGCGCTCCTTGCTGGGATGGACACTGAGATGTAGTAAGTGGGACAAGAGCCTGCCCCTTCATGTCCACCACTCTCATGTCAAAAAACAGCCTCTTTTGGAGCAGAGTCAGAGCTGATCTTGCATTTCCACTCTCCACTTTCTGTGTCACACAGTTTTGAAGATTAAGTCTTTTTCCTAAACATAAGAAGTTGTTCTTCCCATCACATCTCTCTTCTGAAGCTTGCTTTTCTTCCCCCATCTGCACCTTACCTCTCTAACCGATTCCTTTGTTTTCCTACCTCACCATGCTCATCACTCTCTCTCTTCCTTTTCCTTTCATTTTTATGGAACCAACGAATCCCAATCCAGCATAGGAGCCCCAGTGTGCTAGGTGCTGTGCCAACACCGTGATGAATGGTACAATGCTTTTCCTTGGTCATCCTTACCCTTTATGTCCTACACCGCAACACACAGTTACAGCTATCTGCCACCTCCCACTCATTAGGATTAAAATCTCTTCTACAGCAAGAACACATTTCAGTTGCAGCAGGTATAAAAACAAGTGCCTTGGTGCAGGCTGTGTCCTTTCTGCAAACAACAAAATTTACGACAAAGACAACACAAGAGCCTAATGCCAGAGATCTGAGATCACTCTATTTTGCTTTGCACTTGTTTAACACACCCCAAATGAAAGGCACTATTTATTACACATTTTTTGCTTAATTGATGTTTTCAGATGAGACAATGGCCATTGGAAACAACTTTTGGCTGGAAAAATTCATAATATTTTCTGATAAGAGAGCATATAATGCATGTCATTCAGAGGATGAACAATTTCTTCCATTCAGAGTTTTCATCTGCTTGCTTGTCGTACAAAGTATATGCATTACCCGATTAAATAACTCATGGGCCCATAAATCGTTAACCATGTGTACAGTACATAATTCAGTGATCTGCAAACTGTGTTACAATACACTATTTCAAAGCTTTTCTCAAGTTAAAAAAAAAAAAAAAAAACTGCAAAGCTTTGTTCACCAAACACTGTGCCAATGACCTTTCTCTCTATTTTCCATGGCATGTTTGTTCAGTTAACTGCTCAAAACATTTTAATGCTATATTCAACCCCTGCAAAGTCAAACTGACGCATGACAATCCATCAAAATCAGCCAGATAACAGAAAGCACATTCCAGTTTCAGAATTATTGTCTGATTCTAAATGACAGGGTATGAAACAAAAAGAGCACAGAGCTTGATTTTCCAAAGCAAAATTAAGCCCAAAGAACGATAAGAGAAAAATCCTTTAGACTGAGATCCTAAAGAAATGATATGAAATTTAACAGGATGGGAACATATGCAACAAGACAATTGCATTGTCACACATAAAAACTTTGGTCAAATACAAAGGTTTCTAAATGTGTGGGTAACTGAAGAATCACTAAAACAGAAATTATGAAATTGTTTTCTGACAATTAAAGCGAGGATGTGTTTATGCCTTTAGGTCTACATGTTTCCCCAGGGTCCATCTGAAATCTAAGGATTAAGTGATGAAATGTTTCAATTATCTTCATTCATAACACTTATTACTAATTAAAATGTATAATTCAGAAGAAAAGAAATCAAGTTGTAAGACAGCTTACTTTATGTAAAAAGCTTTGCTAGCATTGTTAGTCAGTGTAAGAATTAGTAAAAGAGGCAACCTAAAAACAGGTCCTGAGGAATTAAAGGGAAGAAAACCTCCAAGTTCTTTGAAATTAGTGAAATATAAGTATTGCTATTTAGGAACATCACTGTCATAGCATTTTGCTATCTTACATAGGTAAACACTTTGACTGGTGACAGTGGAGAATGAAAGATCACACCCGCATGGAAAGACATGGTCACAAAGTGGCAAACACCTGTCCAGAGAAAGGTCTAAAATTTTGGCAGAGACTTTGAACCATATTCTGTCTTTAACGAGTGAGTCAGTGATGCAAAATGCCTAAGAAGCGTCCCAGCTGCTAGCCGCTGAACACCAGGACCCTTTGAACAAACCTGGTATCCTGGACATGAGGCTTTCTTCCTCAGAAAGACCCATAATAGCACAGCCGTGAGCAAATCTGACCACAAATTTAACTTGGCAGGAGTGGGCACGATCTCCTTGTCAGCCAGAGATAAAAACAGTTTGTCACACTGTGATCCCTTTGGTACCTGGACTCAGCAGGGATGGAGTCAACTTTGAAAAAGGGACATATTTGGGGAGTCCAACAGAACACTTCTGTGAGGTGAGGGCAAGGCAGTATTCACAAAAAGTCATTGAAAAAGCAATAGGGCATGGGAGAAAATATTCTTTAAAAATATATGTAAGCATAGCTAGAAATTACGATTTCCTCATTTGTGTCTTGATGGGTGAATGTTTCAAGATTAAAGACATCTAAAGATACTTAATTCTGAACAACTGTGCTGCAGTCTGCATGAGGACTGGACACATATGCAGATATTCTCCAGTTTAAGCTAGGTTGGAAATAGTACAGTACAATAACCTGTTCTCTGACTTTTGAATTTTCTTTCATGATTCAGCCTGGAAAAGGAGTTGCAGGGGATGCAAGCTTGAGGTGCATTATTTTCCAAACCATTTCCCTGTAACTTTAGGAAAAAAAATTAGTTCCACCCACCCTCAGTGATCTACCCACTAACTCAGCCTCTCACTTGTCACTTCAGACATCTCAACTGCCTGACACCCTGACACATTCCTTTCTACTTGCCTTTTCCTTTACCCCTACAGCAAAGTTCAAGCATCTCCTCTTCAGCATCACAGATATTTTAAACACTTCTCATGTTTGTCTGACCTCTGTCTTACAGCACTACCCATGGCACTTTCTCTCTGCCAACAGAAGCAATATTGAACTCCCTCTACTTGTCTCTCCTCCTTCTTTCTCTCCTTCTCCAATCTCTCTTCAGGATCTTGTTCTGCCATAAGAGCTGTAAGGAATTATCCAGTTGTTATTGGATAGACACACTGGGCCATGGGGAACACTGGGACTCGTATCTAGTCATAGATACAAACTAAGGTATTATTTTCATTTCACATGTTTAGTCAGAGGGCCTTACCCTGACAAACATACATGCAGTGACAGAAAAAATGCTCATGTATGAACACCTTTTAATACACTTAAGTGACAACAGAGTAAGCAAGCAACAACAACGTGCAAAAGGAACCCTTGCATTAACTTCAGTGGCAGCAGCTTTTTAGGTGCAAGCACTGCCTATGTGTGCGGGTAACAGTGCCCAGCAGTGGTTAAGCACAAGCAAAAAGTAATATAATTGACAAAGTCAATCAGAATTTGGAAAAGACACGCCAGTGCTCCTTCACGAGGGCCTGGTTTAATGTCTAGGCTGTAATGCACTCATGCATGGCAGTGAATTTCCTACGGGCAATGCTCCTCATAGGCATCTGCTCATTTCTGAAAAGGGCTAAACCAGCAGCCCTCCTGGCAATGGCATTAGCTAAGGCCCCAGGAAGGCTGGGGTGCCCTCAGAGCTATTGTTCAGTACCAAAACCCTACGGTGCTTCTGCCCATAGGAAAATCTGTCCTGTGCAAAAAGTTTTACACATTTTGACTGTAGAAGTCAGCATCTAAATCCAGAGTGTATTCTATAAAGGCAAATAAAGGAGAATCGATATGAAATGCCCAATTCTCATATTTGTTCATAAGACTAAACAAATTTTGTTTTACAGAAGATCTCTACTCTCTCCTTAATTTGGAATTGTAGCACTTATCCAAAGTAATAAAGGAAAACACACCATGATAAAAATTGTGTAAACTGCTCACTTACTACACATAGAGATCTTATTCCTTTGCTTGTTTTTCAGGTTTAATACTTTTCTAAGATTATATAAACTAAAGGCTCTCTTTTTTAATTAAAAATAGAAACCAGTCAACCAATATCATATATACACACATATTTCAGTCATCGAGGAAGATTATCACAGTACCTGGATGCATTTTGCATAATGTACCTCTCTCTAAATCACCGTAACAATTGCTCCATGCCCCTCCCAGCTATTGAAACTGCTATAGAAGCACCCTGAAAAGGGTAGCCAGGATACCGACTGCCAAGCGAAATTCCTGTGCTTGCCGTTAGTGGAAGCCTTGAACAAAGAGTTGCATTTAACACTGCTTCCTAAACTTTGCCAGATTCAGGCTCAGACAGATTTCTGGCAGGAGCGAGATCCCGAGCCAGGAGCCTGTCGCTGAGAATGACCTGCCCCCTCGTTCCCACGAGCTCCTCCCTTGGGACAGATGCAAGGGATGTGAAAACCCAGTCATTAACGGGAACAGAGCGTGGGGCGAGAGCAACCCTCGCGCGCAGGGCGAACAACAACCGGGCTCTTTGCACCGAACAACAAACTTCATGGAAAATCCTACAGGATTTAAAGAGCGACATCACAAATTGGGTTCCACACAGCACAATTGGCTTCTACAAAACACCTCCCAAGGTCTGTGTAATTTGACAAAGAAGGATGACCTTGCTCTAGGAATTTTTTATCCTGTCCTGTGAAGCTCTATCAGACATGCAGTTCTGGTTTATATTTTTAGGAAGATTTCAAAACCTTTTACAAAATCTATGATTATTTTTTTTTAAACCATGTATGACTTTGCCAAAAAAATTGAATTTCATTTTTTTATGCAGTCAAAAGAAAAAAAAAAAAAAAGCACCATTGGCAAGAGAACGTTGCCTGTTCCCAGAGGGGATAACGTAGAGCTGATCATTAACAGAGGGGTCCCCAAGACTTGGTGCGGCACCTGCTGGAACTCTGATGGGTCATATATGGTATTGTACAGCTGCACCTTCAGCTTATTGAAGTTGAACTTTCAATATAAATTAAAATACAGAAAAAGCATGCTTCGATGCACTTCTAGCTCTAAATCTTTATGTCTTGCTCCAAGTTTCACACACAGAAATTTTACATTGAAACACACAAAAAATACAGTTTTATCCTGATTGCTGAGTAAACATTTGAATTCTTGAAATTTCAGCCAAAGATTCAAATAAAATCATTGCAAAGCAAAAAGAAATTAAAAAAAAAGAGACAGAAAAAAACACAATTCCTGCTTGATCCATAGGCAGCACGTATCCCGTAACAGATGACACGCTGCGAGGCAGAACACATTGTACACATCTCGTGTAGAGCTACTTCATCTTTGCATGCACTTGAAAAGAAATGGATGATGCAATCCTAAATTACATTGCACAACTGTGGTTCAAATATTAGTTACACTGATATTCCAGAAGTTGTAGCTAATGAAACTTACACCGCCAATAAAACAGAACTACCTTCTGGTGGGCTTTTTCCAATGATCAATGTTCTAAAAGTTCATTAAGAAAAAAGCAATGGCATATTTTAATTTTTAATAAAAATGCATGATGTTTAGCTCCAACACTGCTAGTTTTAATTTCTGAATAAAATTTCAAAATGTAAATATTACACCTCAGGCCTTCAACACCAATGATTATAATGTATATAGTCTCTGATCACATATTCTGCAGTGAGTTTTCTTTCTTTTTTTCTTCTAAACAACAACAAAATCTAAATGCATACAGGGAGAAAAAAATCACTGTACTATTCTGTAAACTTCTTGAAATAGAAGTGTCTCTTGTCTAAATAAAACCAGAACTGACACGTAATGCTACAGATTTATACAAAAAGATATTCCTACCTGGCATTTTGACTCTGTTTATAGAGGAACAAAATCAAGGAAATTTGAGTAAAATCTTCTAATCCATTGGATTGACATGAATACTACACGATGCAACTAAAATTTTACTAGAGGGCAAGTAATGATACTCAAGCATGTCTATGATCATCCTAATAGGTGACTGCGGTGCATTACGAACGTGAAGTGTCTGCGGTGTGCTGCGACTACAGATTGACTATTATCTGTTGTGACTCTGATGTGACTGCAAAGGTACTGCAAAGCTCCTAGTCTTTGATGTGACTTTATTGCCGTAGCTGTGGCATTGCTACAATGTCACATCCAGTCTTCTGCATTATTTTGACATTTATATATACACGCACGGTGTGAAGGCAGAGTCTCAGGGTTTAAGCAATCCTGGTGAGTTTTGGAGGTTTGGTAACCAAATCAAACTATTACATCCCTTTTGTTCTGTAAATATTTTACAAAGGCAGCGCAAGAAATTTCAAAGACAGTGCAAGAAATTAATATGGCTAAACCGGCTGGTTTTCATCTCCCAGATTTTCACAAATATTTAAATATGGAAAAATGCTAACACATGGGGTTATCTTTTAAAATATAAAAAAAGTCACTAATTCAGCAGCAGTGAAAGCTGTGTTAGTAAAATGCATTTGCCTTCTACTTTAGTGTGTGTTCTCTAAGAATGCAGGCTATCAGTGCCACATTTTCAGGGACTAGTACTACTGAAAAGGAGTTAGATCATCCAAAAAGCATGATGTATGTTAAAACACAATATTAAAAATTATATATGATAATGCATAATTTAGCTCAGTTCTAACATTTGGAGGGGAGTGAGGGAGCTGAGCAATGCTTAAAGCATCTAATAATGTTACTAAAAAAAAAAAGGCTTCATATTTCTGAGTAACTGTACCATCTTTTGATGTAAAAACTTATTCTTACGGCTTTCTCTGCAAGATTTTCAAGTTCTGTAAGGTTGTCAATTTTTGACTGGCAATAGCCCATGAAACTAGAGGTCAGATGTGACTTCACTGAATATAAACATTTGTGGGATTAATCTTCAGGAAACAATTATTCACTTTCACAAAAAATGGAAGACAGACTTTTTCAAAAAGAAACAGTCTTTTACCAATGAAAAATTTCCAACTGGCATAGCAGAAAACATGACAAGAGATAACCTGAAGTAACTGTTTTGCAACATCCAGATAAACAAAATTCTACACAAATTTATCTCGTAGGATATGTGATTCTCAGTTGTAGCGCAGCACAAGAAACTTCCTGGTAATTGTCAGCTTGAGAAGCTTCAGAATGTTACATTTAAACACTCTGAGGTCACATTTACAGCTAATGTAAACTAGCACAAATGTAAAACCACAGTACACCAAATTCAGTGCATACACAAAACCTGAACTAAAATAAACCATGCCAATGTACTATGCATGAAATATGTTCCTTGAACTTCACATACAGTCCATAAAATATCAATTAAATCCCATTTTTTTTTAAATGATATTGTACTTTATACCTTAAAAGCTATGTCGAGAAAGCATTGGCAGGCTGGGATCTCTGTTACAGCCTGCTGGACTCCACTCAAGGCAGGACTGAAGGACAGCAGCATCATGAAATGCCAAACCTGAGCTGGCCGCCATCAGCCGAGCTCTCAGCTCTTTGCATGTGCTTCACCCCAGACAGCCCCTAACCGAACCACGCCATGATCTGTTCCAATATTACACTTACATGCTGGTTTTGAAAACTTCTTTCATGCCAGATACATTTGGCTGCTATAAATGCCGTGCTACCAAAAAAAAAAAAAAAACCAACCCAAAACCTACAATAAACCCCCACCAAAAAAAAAAACAACCTCCAAGCCAATCAACCAACTCCACTACAGCTAATCTCATTTCACAAGAATTAACCATGAAAACTATTCTGCCTAATTTTGCAGTGAAATTCCAGTTGAAACAGCAGTAAACATTCAAAAGTATGAACCCATGAAAGCAGTGCTTTTACACACATGAAAACTCTGCTTATAGCTATTGAATACATTTGGGTATTTGGAAACTAGTGTTTTGAGAAGTAGTATGAACCAGTCTGGTAGCAAAATGTTAAGGAATATGCAGAATTTGTCAAACAGCTGTGGTGGGTTAACACTGGCTGGAGCCCAGATGCCCACCAAAGCTGCTCTATCAGTCTCCTCCTCAGCTTGACAGGGGAAAGAACATATAACAAAAGGCTCGTGGGTCAAGACAAGGACAGGAAGGTATCACTCACCAGTTACTGTCACAGGCAAAATAGAGCCACCTTGGGGAAATTAATTTAATTTATTACCAATTAAATCAGAGTAGAAGAAAACTAGACCCAAATCTTAAAACACCTTCCCCTCACCCCTCCCTTCTTCCCAGGCTCAACTTTATTCCCAATTTCTCTGCCTCCTCCCCTGAGTGATGCAGGGGGACAGGAAATGGGGCTTGTGGTCAGTACATCACACATTGTCTCTGCGGGTCCTTCCTCCTCAGGGGGAGGATCCTCAAACTCTGCCCCTGCTCCAGCATGAAGTCCCTCCCACGGGAGACAGACCTCGATGAACTTCTTAAAACATGAGCCCTTCACACAGGCTACGTCTCTTCACGGAGTGCTCCAGTGGGTCCCTCCCGTGGGGTGCCATCCTTCAGGAGCAGCCTGCTCCAGCCTGGGCCCCCTGCAAGGTCACAAGCCCTGCCAGCGAATCTGCTCCTGCCTGAGGTCCTCTCTCCAAGGGGACACAGCTCCTGCCAGAAGCCTGCCCTGGCATGGGCTGCCCACAGGGTCACAGCCTCCTTTGGGCATACACCTGCTCTGGTGTGGGGTCCTCCATGGGCTGCAGGGAGTTTCTGCTCCACCATGGACCCCCATGGCTGCAGGGCACAGCTGGCCTCACCAAGATTTGCACCACGGGCTGACGGGGAATCTTTGCAGCCCCTCCTCCCTCTCCACTGACCTTGCTGTCTGCAGAGCTGTTCCTCTCATCTCACTTTCTCTGTTTGCAATTTTCTCTTACCAGTTTTTTTTTTTCCCCTCCTCCTTAAATACATTATCACAGAGGCACTACCACTGTCACCAATTGGCTCAGCCTTGGCCAGCAGTGGGTCCATCATGGATCTGGCTGGCATTGGCTGTATTGGACATAAGAGAATCTTATAGCTGCTTCTCACAGAAACCATCCCTGTTGCCCACTGGCTACCAAAACCTTGCCACACAAACTCAATAAAGGAGCACATGCTCCCCTAAAAGCATACAGAAAATTTCTTGTTTACTGCAATGAGATACAATATTTCTAGGGTATTAGAAAGAAGACTTGGGGAACCATCTTTAAAGAGACCCACTGCCAACTCTTCATAGGTTGCCTTTTTTCTTTTTCTGAAAATATCCACTCGTTAAAACCTAAGATGAAATGTGTAACTTCAAGCCCTTTGCCTTTGGATGTGGCTTTCAGCAACCTGGTCTAGTGGAAGGTGTCCCTGCCCATGGCAGGGGGGTTGGAACTAGATGATCTTTAAGGTCCCTTCCAACCCAAACCATTCTATGATTCTATGAACCAAAAAGAGCTGTCCTGATGGTCTCTCAATTCCCCGTTGGCACTATCCTACTGCACAGACACAATGCCACAAGCATGTTCCCCTGCGGGTTGCAGTTGCCCATCCCACACACACTCTCTCCCGTTTTTGCCATCTAACAGAAGAGTTTGCTGATGGACGGCCTTGTCCACAGAGCCAGCCCAGCAAGCTGGTGAGGAGGGCAGTCACCTTGCAGGTGAGGACCTTGCTCCAAGCCACCTGAGGGAGAGACTTCCTCCTCTAAGGCAAATTCCCAAGCCTAAGGGTTTTTAGCTGTGCTAGCCCAAGTGTCTCTGCTGGACAGCTGAGACTGACGTTGGGAGAGTTTGGTTTAGTCACAAGAGAAAGGGAGAAGGCCTGACTCCCTGGAAACTTTGCAAGCTTGGAGAAAAATTTGCCCCCAGAAGCCAGATAACTAAATGAAAACTGCAGCTCACTGTACAGAAGGAAAAGGCAAGTTTGTATCACTCTTTCTTTTGATTGTATTGCACATCAAAGAAAATATTTTGACATATCTATTTTACATATTTACATTCCTGAAATAAAACATCTCCTTAAAACATTATTCAGGCTCTACTGGGGACAAATTCTACTTTCACAGATACCCACACAACTGTAGAGAAATTAGTGATTAGAAATATTAGAAAAATTGGACACACTTCCCAGGATTATTTTTCTGAGCTGGTTCTCTTCTGTTTTCTCACTCTCTCAGCTGCTTTCCTCCCCACCACTTCTCCCCCCTTATATAGCCCTGTGTCCCTATTTAAAATTCCATCTGCTGCATTTATTGAGACGGTGGTTATCTTTGATAAAAGGTATCACCTGGCTTTGCTTAGAGATTTAGTGGTCTTTATGAAAGCCTGGCCACTAGCCTTTCTCTCCAAGCTCATCTGGATTTTGGATGTAGCATTCACAAGTGAGTAAGTGAATCCCCCGTACTTACCGTTCTGTGCCTATGACTTTGTATGAGGGTACTTTACCCTACCTGGGATAACAACTCTACTAAATGTGTTTCATTTTTTATCAAACTTGGGCTTTTTTAATATGAGATATAAAACATTGATATTCCTATTACATCCTGTGAGGGAAAAGAAACACCATTTGCTATAATCAGGGGAAATGTTTTATTGCCTAAGACATGCATTTATCTCCCTCACAAACAGAAGTCATAAAAAGAACATACAACTGGTTAAATGTTACTTGATGTACCTTAGGTCCCAATTGGTTTGCTTTAGGTCCTGCAGTGTCTTGTGGAATTAAATCCAGGCATGAACACAGGTTAATGCTTTTTCTTTCCTTTTAGCAGAACTCTGTCAGTCTGGCCCACACCCCAAGAGCTTTCACTTCAGACTAACCTGCAAGCAGCACTGTGGGTCTCTCCTTTACTTCTCCTTCCCAACGCTCTACCGATTCACCGCTGACTAATTAATTATAAACCTCTGTTCTTAAAGCTCTTATATAAATCTCTGTCCTTGTTGCCATCCTGCAGATCTATTCATGATCACACTCTTACTTAAATCATATAAGAAAGACTGGTCTGTCCCTTTTATCTGAAAGGCTGTTAAGGAGGCCCAAATTCTAAAGCTTTTTGTAATGAACTGTTCTTTCTTGAAGACAGTTTACCATCAAGCATCCTTCCAGGTCTCATGAAGGGCTACATTGCACAAACCGAGATGACAGTTGTCAGAAGAGAAGGCCAGTCCTTTCCTGAATGGAAAGAAGAATAGACTCGTCTTTTCACTTCTGTCCTTTCTCCATTGTACTTTCAAGGCACAACTGGAGCTCCTACAGCAATAGGTATTTTTCTTTGCTAAGATTCATTGTCGGATGCTCACTGGTATTCCGAGTTCCTAATTCTAAACCCACTTCTCTCTTTTATAAATCTGCACGTTATTTGTATCTAAAGGACCTTCTTTGTAAAGGCTGCAGTTTTCAGAAACTTGATTCCACTTTCTTCCAGGGCCTTCTGTCTTCCTCTCCTCCTACTCCTCTCTGCGGCAAAGAAATCTCTCATGTGTGCTGCTGTTCAAAAATAAAATCCCGTATTTGATCTTTTCTGTCCAGACTTCCATCTCATTCTCCATTTCCCTGTGTTCTGTCACATGTTGCATTATGTGTCATATGGTTAGCCGAACAGCCACTGTTTAACAGCATATATTGAGAATACCAGAACAAACAACATATTCAACACTATATTTCATCATGATATTTGACACAAAACATAAATAATTTGTGAAAAATAATATTTGCAAGGTTTTCAGGTCAACATACTTGGAATTCCATACTGCAAAAAATGGACAGAAATTGGAATGACAAATTTTCTAAAAAGCTCTGATTTAAAATAAAGAAGATCCTTCTACAGTAGCCATTGTATATCAGTCAGGGATTGTAGGGTACCCAGTCTCAGATTTTAATTGTCCTCTATGCCGACACAGGTATTGATGCTTGTTCCTTCAAAGTGAAAGGTTCATGTCCCCTTTAGCTAAAATACATGCTGTCCAGAGTTTTTCATTCTCAAGGTCTAGGACTCTACTACAGCTGATCCAATATCCAGGTTCGAAGCATATAAGCCCTAGCTCATGAAAGGCTGTTCAGTAAGTGTGACTGATGGGCAACGTAACACAATTTTCATCTTGATCTCAGAATTCAAGAAAGTAAGTTTGCATGCAAATATTGTTTGGAATATATGATGTAATAAATTGATTTTGTCTTAGCTGTCAAAAGAAGAATTATCTGTGTATCACTATTTTTTAAACTGTCTTCCCAAGACAGGATGCTTTTTTGGCTTTGGGAGAATTTTTAAAGGAGAACTTAACTGAAATTTTTGAGGATAGTGACTAACAGAGTTTACTAGCCTCTGCTCAGATGCACCTGATTGTTCTGGATTTCCAATTGCAATTACATTCAACAGATTTGTGAACTCCCTAATGCACTTTTGTCATTGCTATATCCTCTGGTCTGTGACATTGCAGATACAAAGGAATGCCAAATTCGCAAAAATTCACACAACTTCATCATACAACAATAACAGTGGACATTCTTAGTGTTATGTGATCAGGTTTAACCATGACTTAAGGTTGAAATTCAGCAAATCATCAAACTTCATTACTTCTTTTCTTCTCCCTTCCTTCATGTGTGGTGTGGGGTTTTTTTGTTTGGTTTTGTTGTTCTTTGTTGTTTTGTTTTTGGTTTGGTTGGTTTGGTTTTTTTCATTATAGATCTGTTTTTGAAGTTTAACTGAAGAATATCAAGATAGATCTTTGGATATCTGGACCTAAGCATATCCAACAATCAGCTCTATGACAGTTACTAAAGGCTTGTGTACCACAATAATTGGACCACATTTCTACTTCTCCAGTTCCAAAGAGAATTTATGAAGGAAATCATAATGTGATAAGGAGACAAGTTAGCCAGTCTAAAGATTTTAGAAAAATAACTGTATTTTCAAATACAAATAATTCATTTGGCTTCAACCATGCAAGATGAACACTGAGGGATGCCCTCTACAAAGCACTTTTTTCCAGTCACCTTCTCAGGATTTTGCAAAACCTAACCTCTATTCACCTGTCAGCATTTTGCCAAGGTTCCCGTTTTGGGGGAATACTGAGAACATTTAAGCCACCTACTAGTGTACTGACACTTCATCAGCATTTAACATGTCATTTGAATAACATTAAAATGTATTTGCACAAACATACCAAGAGTTTAAGGCAGTGGAAAAGTTAAAAAGATAACAAGTTATTTTCTTCCTCTGCCTTTGAAAAGTCTATTTCTGGGAAGGACACTTAAAAAAATAGCTACATCTTCTATCCTCTGCCCTCCCAATTAGGAGAATGAACAAGATTTCACGGCTGTACAGCATGCTGTCTGGGCTTGCAATGCACTAAATCCATTAGTTGTTTGCTGGGGGAAATAAAATTAGAAATGTTTTATTATGATTTCCAAATTACTGTGTAACAAATGCTTCAATAATCCTTACAGCGCAAAAAAGTCTGTTTTGCCCAACAAGCAAGTGACAGCTTTCTAATGCAGTTACATTAAAGTGCTTTCCTGAGTGTGCGAGGCACTTTTTAACTAGCTCCTCAGGGCATTGTTAGATATCATTGCTTACAGCCACTGTGAGCCACTGTGCTGTAATAGCGCTTCCCACTTCCCCCTGATCAGTCAAATACAAGAGGTGACTTTAAACACGAGAAAAAGCCTTGACCACCCGAGATACCAGATATAAGACTGTCTCTTTATGTACAAGAGGAGCTCAGAATGAAAGCACAGCCTTCTGGAGAAAGATGGCTCACTCTTCTCAGGGCACTAGAAGGAAATCAAGAACTTCTACAGGTGCCTCTTCTTAGGTTAATAATTTGCAGGTGCTTGGAGTCATTTAAAAAGGGAAAAAGTTAGTTTCCTGTTTTGTGCTTTAAGCATTCAGTAGTCTATGAAATGAGTAAACTTGAAGTAAATCTCAAAGTCATCTTCACTGAAGGAGTGAATACATTTAATCTAAACATGAAAAATTAGGAATTAGAGAGGGAAGACAATATGTATTTTTGAAGTAGAGATTACTAAAAATACTTTATGAGATGTTTAAGAAGCTCACTGTCATGAATTTCTACAGCTCTTCCAAGGCAGAAATTGTGGAGATCAGATTCGGAAGGTATTAAGTTACCTTCTACAGTCAAAGTCACACAAACAGTGCTTGTTGAATAAATCCTTGACAGCTATCAAGAACTGCATCCAAAGTTCAGATGCTTCTTTACAACAAATTTTCCCAACACTGTCAGTTCTTATTGCCCAGGTATACTGGGAGACTGCTAATGAAGCAAAAGTGAAACCTCAGCCAGTGGGACTGTCTTCAGGACAGATGAGACACACACAGAGCTTTCCAGACTCAGAAAAGACATAAGACCGACTAGCCAAAACCATTCCAAAGCTACATGACTATTAATGTGTTATGTCAGAAAAGGAGCGATGGGGTAAGTCATCCTGTTCCTCTTGAACAGTTCCTGAAGCTTCCCATCCTGCCATGTTCCTTCCTGCCAGGGAGTGTATCAGCTGAGAAACCCCGGGCGGCCCTTCTGCAAGTGCTGTTGGATACCCAATACTGAAGGCCACCTTCTACCACAGTGACATTAGGGATTGATACTGTTGATCCTAGTTCTGTCTTCTGGGATTTTGTTGCTGTTTCTTTAATTCCTCAGACATGAGGATTGATCTACATTAGGGCAAAACTGCAAAGATGAATATGAACTCTTCCCCAGCGCTCAGCCCTTTTGTCCTGTATTCTTATGAGAAGATACTGCAGATACCAGCCAGAGCTAAAGTGGTAACAGAAAAGCGAAAAAGCAGTTTTGGAGAGTAAGACTGATATGATTACAATGTGATTGAGTTCTCCACAGTGGAGATAAATGAAGAAAGTAAATGGTCATCTATCTACCCACATCTGCACTTTACATTTCAAGAAGCTGAAACTCTTGCATCATCCCATTTATCTCAAAGGACCAAAGGCAGCAAAAAACCCACATGGAAAAAAAAATGTGGCCCTGGGATATATGTTGAGCAGTTTTTCAGTAAATCTTATTTATTTCCTCTGAGTCCTCAATATCTTAAGCTTTTATGTATTCATTATCAGCAACATGTCGAGTAATGTGATAACTTGACAAGGTTCTATTGAAGCAGCTTAGTGGGACATACAGTACTTATGCTGCCTGATAAGAAAACATTCAGAAAGGTCATATCCTCTGTTGTATTCCCTATCTCTCCGGGCAGCAGCAGTTTGGGTTTTTCTGAAAACTAAAGTTTCAAAATATTCCTGGTAAAAGTGAGTGAAAAGCAGTTTGGCTGCATTAGCACAATGATGATCAGCTGCTATTAATGTTCATATTACTTTCTCAAGACTGGATAGTGAAGTCAAAATCCTTGCCAGAAAGTTAACAGTGTTGACCAGGTATAATTATGAAATGAGTAGCTGGTCAGCTCAGCATAACTCCTAGGGCTGGGATACAGTGGTTATCCCACTGACCTACTCCTGGAACAGCAGAACAGGCCCCACCTTGCCAGCTCACCTTGCTCCCCCACATCAGCTGCCAAATGGTGTAGAAAGTCACATCAGAGTTAGAACAGACCCCAAAACAGGGACCCAGACCGTGCCATCAGGCACAGGTAGCAAGGAGTAACTCTATTAGGAAAGTCTTGCAACCTTTGAGACCTACAGAGCTTGTTCTGCGCCACTTATTTTGCAGAACAAGGAGAGAACTCAGGAAAAGCGAGTGGTCAGATTTCACTGACATCCAGAGATTACTGTCCCCACAGACTGTGCCTGGGGCCATCTCAGGACGAGGAAGACAGCAATCCTCAAGCCCTTGATATGCCTTACAAGTGGAGGTTTACAAACAGACACGCTGGAGTCACATTTGTCACACTTCTCCTTAGCCGCAGTTTCTGTCACTCCAAGGCAAGGTTGGCCAGACCAAAGGAATTCTTGCTATTAAGGTAAACGAACACAAGATGACAGCCCAGCCACCTCTAATATGATAATATCACCAGCTACAAATAAACTGCTTTGGATCTATTACTCTACTTTGGGTGCATACTGTCTATATGACATGATGTATGATATTATCACTTTGCTGTGTAACTTAAAGCACATGTGCTTAGTCACAAAATCTTTATATATAGGCCTCACTAAAAGTATTTTTTAAAAAGCCATGAAAGGTAATTTCTCTGAGCAGTAGTTTCTAGGATTTAAGCCTTCTATATTTTCCAACATGTCAGGCTGCTTTTTTCATTGAATAAATTGAGCTGATCAGGTCATCTTTATCATAACTGTTCTTCGTTACTTATTTTACCTCTTGCATGTTGAGCTATTTCAAGTGTTTTACATCCAGAAAAATACAAATGTCAGTTTTGGACTTTATTAGATACAATGTTACCTTTTGATTAACTTAAAAAGAATGGCCTGATTGTAAATCTGAATCACAGCTGGATGCCACAAGCAAAACAGTGAAATGAGTAATAGGAGAGAAGAGTGCTATTAGACAAATTAAAGAATCATTATTTCCATAAACACCTGCTCACACCTAAATCTTTTGAAAGACAACCATTTTAAACCCTGGTAACTACTGCAACTCGGTTTGTTAATGCTGAAATACACTTGGTTTTCCCCCTCACCCAGAATGCTGTTGGGATCAGCATCAGCAGATTAAAGAGTCACTGTCAGCTGCTCTGCCCGAGGGAGGATTTTCCTTGTGATGTGATCCCTTGAAAAAAATTAGAGAAATGGAGGGATGAACACCCATAACAATCCTTTCTCTAATTCTGTTTGAAAATAGCCTATCTATCAATTCTTTGTGTATTTTTATTAACTCGCTTGATGACAGAAGCCTAATTATTCTTCCTATTGAAAACTCCAATAGGTAAGACTAAAGTTTAATTCTCAGATTGTGCTGGGTTCAGCCAGGAA
>NW_010248175.1:1019-1420 GCF_000690775.1 Eurypyga helias | reverse complement strand
GGGACAAGGGGACATGGGGACACAGGGGTACATGGGGACACGGGGACGCAGGGACACAGGGGGACACACGGGATACGTGGGCCCAGCAGGACATGGGGGTGTCCCCTCGTGTCCCCGGGGAGGGTGGCAGCCTGTCCCTGGGGGGATCTTGGGGGGTGGCCGTGTGTCTCTGGGTGGGGGGTGTCCTCAGGGGTGTCCCCGTGACCTGGGGTTGTCCCTGGGATGTCCCCATGATCTGGGGGTGTTCCCGGGGTGTCCCTATAACCCTGGGGTGTCCCCATGACCTGGAGATGTCCCTGGGGTGTCCCCAGGGGTGTCCCTGTGACCTCTGGGTGTCCCTTGGGGTGCCCCTATGACCCGTGGGTGTCCCTTGGGGTGTCCCCATGACCCGGGGGGGTCCC
>NW_010248175.1:309-714 GCF_000690775.1 Eurypyga helias | reverse complement strand
TCTATGGCCCGGGGGTGTCCATGGGGTGTCCCCAAGGGTGTCGCCATGACCCAGGGGTGTCCCTTAGGGTGCCCCTATGACCCAGGGGTGTCCCTGGGGTGTCCCCGTGACCCCTAAATGTCCCTTGGGGTGCCCCTATGACCTGGGGGGGCTCCCTGGGATGTCCCCAGGGGTATCCCTGTGACCCGGGGGTGTCCCTTGGGGTGCCCCTATGACCTGGGAGTGTCCCGGGGTGTCCCCATGACCCCTAAATGTCCCTTGGGGTGTCCCTATGACATGGGGGGGCTCCCTGGGATGTCCCCAGGGGTGTCCCCGTGACCTGGGGGTGTCCCTTGGGGTGCCCCTATGACCCGGGGGTATCCCTGGGGTGTCCCCCGGAGTGTCCCCTGCCCCCCGGGGGCGCCC
>NW_010248175.1:0-215 GCF_000690775.1 Eurypyga helias | reverse complement strand
TGGTGTGTCCCCAGGAGTGTCCCATGACCCATGCGTGTCCCTGGGGTGTCCCCAGGGGTGTCCCCATGACCCATGGGTGTCCCTTGGAGTGCCCCTATGACCCGGGGGTGTCCCCGGTGACCCCGGGTGAAACCTGGCCCCAGGGTGGTGTCCCCAGTGGCGTCCCCGGGGGTGGCAGCGGGACCCCGGGGGGTTGTCCCCGTGTCCCCGGGGTG
>NW_010248174.1:11366-13455 GCF_000690775.1 Eurypyga helias | reverse complement strand
TTCTATGATTCTATGATTAGACATTAGTGGGTAATAACTGTTGAAATAAACTTGGGGCTTTCATTTTTGACATACGTCATTACTCCTGTACTCTTCTTTTTTCCCTGAATGTTACTCAGTCTGGAGAGGGAGTGAACTTCAGGCAGCAAAGTTGCTGCTTCGGGTGCAGTGAGGTTGATAGTTCCTGGAATCATTGAGCCTGGTTTGCTGACACAGTACGTTTCCAGCTATGCATTTGTAGCTCTTACGGCCTTGGATGTGTTGGATCTCTTGTACATGTGCAATACCATGGAGGTATATGTGCAAAGTCAGTCTGATGGGGGAATAGGGCTTTCCTTCATCTGCGTCAGAGGCTGGCTGTGTGGCAGGGATGTGCTGAGTAACACAGCCCTCTTCTGTCACTTACTGCGAGACGTGTGGTGTCAGCAACAGTAAGGCTATGCACTGCTTCTGCCAGATGAAAGTTTTTTCTTGAATTTTGAAGATGTAACAGTGAAAGGAATGTTACAGTGTTAAATTAGTAAAGCTGTATTGAAGACATAGGGAAGACAGCTGCCATAAAACATGATCTTTTTGATTTAATCCCCATTGGTATGAGTTCTAGTCAGGATATATTTTGAGTGCTATTCTCTATGAAGTTTTAGTTTATAAAGTATTTTCTACTGATATACTAAAGATTTGTTTCTTTAATATTTCTATAATGCTTACTTATAAGCTGATAATTTGAAGTGTATTTATGAATCTGTACACTCTTGAGTATATGCTTTACTTGTATTTCACAACTAGTAGCATTTGATTTATTAAGTTACAATGGCAGGACTAATAAATTGGGCCGTTTTTGGGTACAGGTATCTGTGGTGGAAACAACTCCTTGCTTTCTATGGAAAGCACGTGTAGCTTCTGATCACCCAAATCAAGATGGCAGATTTCTTTTCTGCCTTCCAAACTGTGATCTTCTGTCCTTTCCTACTTTTTTTCATTCTTCCTCTGCTGCAACATGTCACCTGTGCTCTGTTCTGCTGCCAAAACAAAATAGACACTTGGGATGTTTATCTTGTTTTGCAAGCTTGGTACTGAGTCCTGTTTCAGTGTGCAGGAGCAGAAGATGCAGCCTTCGCTTTGCTAGAATGGGAGATGGTAACATAGCTCTGGACAGATACAGACTTGAGGGCTGCTGCATTGTCTGTCATTAGTAGTCCTTTTAAAAGTGAATTATTATATACCATGAGCAATGTGCATGCTACAGTTTTGACAATTCAGTTTTGTATTAATCAGATATCTCAGGGCTACCACTTGTGTTCCTTTACAGTCATCACTGAACTTGGAGAAACACTCTGAAAATTTTTCATGGACACAGAATCGTTGTGAAGGAAATCGCAGAAGGCACAACTCTTCAGATGGATTTGATCCTAACATCGGACGGCGTAATGGAGGTACCCTTCAACTTGCATGGAACATTCTGTATATGTTTATGTCATTGCTGTGTACTGCTCTAGCTAGAAAAAAAGTCTGTTGATAGTCTCCTATGCTAAATTCTTACTCTGTCATAACCTCTTACTCAGTAGTAAAACGCTGAAGGGAAGGGATGCCATCCAGAGGGACCTTGACAGGCTGGAGAGGTGGGCCACTGCCAACCTGGTGGAGTTCAGCAAGGCCAAGTTCAAGGTCCTGCATCTGGGTCGGGGCAATCCAAAATACAGGTACAGGCTGGGTGGAGAATGGGTCGAGAGCAGCCCTGAGGAGAAGGACTTGGGGGTACGGGCTGACTAAAAGCTGAACAGCCCAGAAAGCCAGCTGTATCCTGGGCTGTGTCAGGACAACTGTGGCCAGCAGGTCGAGGGAGGGGGTTCTCACCCCCTACTCTATTCTTGTGAGAACCGACCTGGAGTACTGCATCCAGCTGTGGAGCCCTCAACATCAGAAAGATATAGACTGATTGGAGCGAGTCCAGAGCGAGGCCACAAAGATGCTCAGGGGGCTGGAGCACCTCTGCTATGGGGACAGGCTGAGAGAGTTGGGCTTGTTCAGCCTGGAGAAGGCTCCGGGGAGACCTTACAGCACCTTCCAGTGCCTGAAGGGGCTACAAGGA
>NW_010248174.1:0-11142 GCF_000690775.1 Eurypyga helias | reverse complement strand
GCCCATGGCAGGGGGGTTGGAACTAGATGATCTTTAAGGTCCCTTCCAACCCAAACCATTCTGTGATTCTGTGAAAATAGAGGTAATGGAAAGACGGGTCTTCTGGGGGAGGATGTGATGACTGAGGGTGGATTCAAGTAGTGTGAGTCCAGGTCTATTTCTCTATTAAGAATAAGAGTCTGGAGTTAACATTCTAGCCAACAATATCTAAATGAGCAGCTACAAAAGAAGGTTGACTTGTCTTAATGTTGGACTACTATCCTCCTTCTCTGGCACTGTTTTGTAAGATTCTTCCCTCCTGCTTATGTGAATTAAAACTTCAGTTTACTATGCTACCACATCCCAGAGTATATAGCTGCTGACTTAACTTCTCTAACAATATTTCAAAAGTAGAATATTCTTTTAAAATTGTTTGTGATTACATTTCTTTAAAATTTAAAAATCTAAGGTCATTTTGGGAGAAAAGAGAAGAATGGTTGGCTTTCACAAGGCAGAAATGGTACAGAAAATATAAACCATCGTGGGGGATACCATGGCGGAGGTTCCCGCACTTGTACCAGCACTTTCCACTGTGGAAAAGACCAAGGACTGCATGAAAACAGTGTACCTGATAATGAAACTGGGAAAAAGGAAGACAAAGAAGTACCCAAACAGTTTGAGGCTGAGGATTTTGTAAGTTAATTGTAATTATAATAAACAAGCTTTTATTGTTTCTGCAAGTGCGGTTTTGTCCATTACAAGCTGCTTCATGAGATTTCACCAGTTTCTGAACATCATATAAGGGATCACCCCTCCCGTAGGTAAGAGGGTGTTAGTTATTTGTCTACTAACTTGTTTCTCCTTTCATGTCCAGTTTTATTATTATATGTTTATTATTGTCACTTAAGTGTTTAAGTGAAACTACAGTTGGGTTCCAGTTTATTTTGGTGTGTGTACCTATTAAATGCCACACAATTACCATACGGGAAATCTGAAGTACTAACAGAGTGATCTTTCTGCCAATGACCCTTTGAGATCCTGTGCTTCAACGTAGAATTGTAGGCTGTAAACGGAAGGGTGAGCTTCCTCTTTGAAGAACCATACGTCTCTGTTGTTCACTTTCTCTGGACAGCTCTTGTAATGGTATTGACTGCTGTCTGAGATTTTTTGTTGGAGAAGAGAAACAAGTGAGCGGTGGCCTATTTGGGTCATGGGGGAAGTGTCTAATCTGTCTCTGTTAAAAGTCTTTGACGGTAGAGGTCGTACAGCTGCTATTATTGTGATTCTTCATTTCATTGGTCCCAGAATTCAAGACTTAATTTTAAAAATAATGATACATTTTCTTTCAGCCGTCTTTGAACCCTGAATATGAGAGGGAGTCAAACCAGAATAAATCTTTAGCTGCAGGTGTGTGGGGTGAGTATTTTTAATGTGTTAAAATTTTAAAATGTAGTGGAGTTTTATAGGATTACTTTTAGGATTATAAAGGTACAGATTGAAATATGGGAAACTTCAATATTATTACAATGTAAGTATCTTTTTCTTAGAGAAGTAACACTTCTATTTGAATATCAATCAGTTGGTCTGTAGATGCAGCCACAGCTAGGATACTTTCCCAGAACAGGTATACATCTTTATTGTAAACATGTCAAGAATTTATCTTCACCTTTATTTTAAAAAGGTAATGCAAGGAAGTTGGGTCATCTAAACTGGTGATGTTTTTGCTAGCTGAAGAGTTTGTAAAGGGGTGCTGCTGACTGACTAGAGCTGTTGGGTGGGTTTGGAGAGAAACCTAGGAGGGCTGGGAAGAGCAAGTTGGCTGGCAGAGATTTAAGGTCTGTTCCTGAAAGTAAATGTCTTAAGCTGTTGGTTGTGTTTACAAATTACTTGTAACAAATGCAGTCGTGAGAGTGGGCCTTGAACGGAACTATAGTCCAGGATTGTTTTCTGATCTCTACCTGATTGAATTTGGCTACCACTCTACAATTCTGTGGGTTTTATGGAGTCAACCGTTTGCCCTTAGGAAGGTGGCAGCTTTAGACTGCACAAGTTTCAAAGTAATAAACTTACTCAAAATAAGAACCTTCCTCTTTATGAAGAAATAATTTTAATTATATGTAAAAGCTACTACTTAAAGTGTTGATAATACTGATCTCTGAATTGACCTGTTGCTTATTTGAAATGGTACTTTAATTAGCTGATTCTTTGTCTCATACTTACCCAGTATGTTTTGCACTCTTAGTTAACATGAGATGTAGGGCAACCCCTTAGTGTAAATACCTCATTGCTAAGAACTTTTGCAGGAGCCTAAACGATTGGACTGCTCTCCAGTTTTGTGTGTTTAGCAGCTTTTATATGAAAGTCAGAAAATACCCTTATCTTTCAATAAAAGAGCAACAATTAAATAAACTCTTTCCTAACCAGGTTGGGAAAAATTACATAGAAACAAAGAATGTTTTACAGCCTTTGCAGCACTCTGACTGTGGCTGCTGTATGATGTGGCTCAGTTTGAGCTGAAGGAGGGCAGGCTTTCCAGGCTTTTTGGATACAGTCTTCATAAGCGAAGGAAACAGCAGTTCTGTTCAGTACATACAGTCACAGAATGGTTTGGTTTGGGATGGACCTTTAAAGATCATCATGTCTAACCTGTAAGCTACAGTGCTGTGGCTTGTTACACCTTGCACCTTGGTATCTTACTTTATTACAACTCTGCTGTTGCAGACCTTGGTTTGTAATTGAAAAACTGAAATTAAGGCTATGATTATTCCCTTTTAAAGAAAGGACAGGACAGGAGGAATGTTACCATTCCCTTCTAATGCCTGTTAAAGGTGTATGCTTCTGTTACATTCCATTTTACCTCATATATGCATGCAGATATTATGAAAAATCTTCTCATAAAGTTTAATGAGAGCTAAGTATACAGTTATCATTAATGTTTTGTGATATCTTTTTTTAAAGATAAAGTCACTTAGGCTCTTAAGATAGGTTTTTTAAATGTAGGATATGGTGACACATCTCGTCTGATGTTTTATAGAGCTGTAGTGTGGAGCATTTGGCTCTAAACTGAGCTGTTTATTATTCTTATAGTGACCTTAAAGGGAGATATGAAAACCATCATCTCTCTTGAAGACTATCTGTCAACAAGTAATAGTATTTGGATTTTATATTTGCGAACAAGAACTCTGTAGCTGGCTTCTTTGAAGAGTATTTTTACTTTCCGAAAATAAAATTCCTGCATTGCCAACTGAAATACTTTACAAATGGTGGTTGTAGAAAATTGAACAGAATCTGTGTTTATCCAGGTTTGTAAAGGATGTTTATTTGTGGAACTAACACTGGACTAAATTCCTGATTTATGCCTGTTTCCTCTGGACTGTATGTCTATCCAGTATTTATGAACCAGAAATGTAGGATTTTATACACATGCATATATATCTGCATCTGCATTTTTTTTTCCAGAGTACCCTTTGAATCCTAAATCTAGATCTCCGAGAATGCTGGTCATTAAAAAGGGCAGTACAAAAGAACTGCGGATATCTGGATTCCCAGTAGTAGGCAGTCTTCACTCACAGCCAGTAAGGAATGGAACTGTCACAAATGTTTATAAAGGATTAGTCCCTAAACCTGTCACTCCACCTGCAAAGGTGAGTCTTGGATACCGGTGACATGAACAACATGCTGACAAAAATCATGCTTAATTCTGAATATGCTTATTTCACCCCTGTGAGTACTGTTCTAGAATATTATGCTTTCAACTCTTGCTAAATGCAGCATGCCTCAAAAGTGAATGGAAACAACTTTTTCTCAATTTTCTTTCTCACAGTAAAAGATACTGTGATTTTATCTCTCATTGTTTCTCATTTACCTTTTTCGAGAAGTGCAACAGCTGTCCAAGCGAGAGTGAGAAGTATGTTTTTAATTTACAGAATAGCAATGCCTTTTGTTTGTATGATTTTAACAGAAAAATAGAGATAGATGCAGTTGGTATAAAAATACCTTCAGAGTTTATACCGATTATTGATAGAGATGATATTGCAGCCTGTTAGTGTCATTCTGGTCCCTTTGCAAATACAACTTTTACACGTTCAACTCTTGATTTTTGTTTCAGGAATTCTTCTGTATTTCTGAGAGCATATGATGGAGTAGTTCTTAAGTCTCTAGCATTTTACATTAAAAACAGTACTTTCAGCTGTTGAAGACTCATATTTTGATTCTTAATACCTCAAATATTAAGGTCTTAATTGCTTTGGAATTTTAATCTTTATATAAAAAATGTAACAGTGTTTGTGAGTGGATGAATTGCTCATAAACAACCTCTTTTCCACGAGAAGATGGGTGTTTGCACTAAATAGTTGAAGTTATGGTTTGCTTTAGCTTAACTGTTTTTTCTAATCTTATTATAGTTAATGACTCTTTAAATTTTTGTTTAAATTTTTGTTTAGCCTACACAGTGGAAAAGCCAAACGAAAGAAAATAAACTTGGGAATCCATTTCCTCATGAATCTACATATGGTGTTGGCAGTTTCAGTCCTTTCAAATCAACTGTGAAGACATTTCCTGTATCACAAAATGCAGTGAAAGAGGTAAAGCAGTGTCTATAGTTTTTATCAAATCTATAAAGTGTTTAATTTGGTAAGATAAAGGGATCGGTAAGTCTTATGCAAATTGTATTAATTAAGCTTTTATGGAAGTTAATGTGTGAGAAATATGGAAGGCACATACTGGCCTTTAAGTACTGCAACAGTTTGCTTTATGCAGGTTTGATTTGGTGTAGAAATGGTGCATAAGCTGATAGATTTAAACTTCTTAACTGCTAATGGTGTGATACACTTCAGAAGGTGCACTGTTTGTAGCTGTGTTCCATAAACCTGCATCTCTGGGTTTATATGTAAGAACTATATATACTGAAATGCAGATATCTTCCTTCTGCTTTGACTTTGGATATATGTGAAACCTGAAACTTCAGGTGCCAGAGAGTCTTTCTGTCTTTCATTTGAAGTTTTCTAAATGAATTGACTTAAAATATTCCTTCTTTTTTGACTCCCTACATTAGTGTAATAGGTCAAATTGTTCTTCCCCTGTTGACAAAGTTGGTCAGCCTCGTTTAACAAAATTGACAAGAATGCGGACGGATAAGAAGAGTGAATTTTTGAAAGCATTGAAACAAGACAGAGTGGAAGAGGAACATGAAGATGAGAATCATGCTGGGCAAGAGAAGGTAGTTTTGTTCATACTTGTTGTAGATCCAGCAGTAATAATTTTCAGAGGATCTAAAACCTACTTTTTATTTTGCTGTAAAGACCTGTTACATTATGGTTGTGGATCTCTAAATTAAGGAAAGAAGTTACATTTTGGTAAATTCATAAAGGTTGTTCCAAGTATTACTCTTCCTCCAGTGCCAATATCAACCTCCACTGTTTCAACTTGAAGCCGTTTCCTCTTGTCCTATTGCTTTTCACTTGGGAGAAGAGGCTGACACCCACCTCTCTGCAACCTCCTTTCAGGTAGCTGTAGAGAGTGATAAGGTCTCCCCTCAATCGCCTTTTCTCCAAGCTAAACAACCCCAGCTCCCTCAGCTGCTCCTCACAGGACTTGTGCTCCAGACCCTTCCCCAGCTCCATTCCCTTCTCTGAACACGCCCCAGCACCTCAGTGTCTTTCTTGCAGTGAGGGGCCCAGAATTGAACACAGGATTTGAGGTGCAGCCTCACTAGTGCCCAGTACAGAGGGACAGTCACTGCCCTGGTCCTGCTGGCCACACTGTTCCTGATGCAGGCCAGGATGCCATTGGCCTTCTTGGCCACCTGGGCACACTGCTGGCTCATATTTAGCCAGGTGCCAACCAACACCCCCAGGTCCTTTTCCACTGGGCAGCTTTCCCAGCAGTCTTCCCCAGGCCTGTAGTGTTGCAGGGGGTTGTTGTGACCCAAGTGCGGGACCCGACACTTGACTTTGTTGAACCTCACAGAATTGGCCTCGGCACATCGATTTAGCCCATCCAGATCCCTTTGCACAGCCTTCTTTCCCTCAGGCAGATCAACACTCCTGCCTGACTTGATGTTGCCTGCAGACTTACTGAGAAGGTGACCTTGATCCCCTCGTCCAGATCACCGATAACGGTATTAAACAGAACTGGCCCCAGCACTGAGTGCTGTGGCACACTGCTTGTGACCAACTGGATTTAACTCCATTCACCACAACTCCCTGGGCCTGGCCGTTCAGCCAGTTTCTTACCCAGTGAAGAGTACACCCATCCAAGCCATGGGCCCAGCTTCTCCGGGAGAATGCTGTGGGAAACTGTGTCAAAGGCTTTACTGAAGTCCAGGTGGACAACATCCACAGCCTTTCCCTCACCCACTGAGCGTGTCACCTGGTCATAGAAGAAGATCAGGTTGGTCAAGCAGGACCTGCCTTTCATAAACCCCTGCTGACTGGGCCTGATCACCTGGTTGTCCTGTATGTGCCACCTGATGGCGCTCGAGATGGTCTGCTCCATAACATTTCCTGGCACCTGACACGCCTGTAGTTCCCTGGATCTGCCTTCCAGCCCTTCTTGTAGATGGGCGTCACATTTGCCAACCTCCAGTCAGCTAGTGAATGATGGAAAGAGGCTTGTTGAGCACCGCTGCCACCTCCCTCAGTACCCTTGGGTCGATCTTGCCTCATAGACTGGTGGAGGGCAGTGTTTCATAACTTGGCTGTTTTGTCCTACCATTTCCTTTCAAATTAGAGTGTTTAGGTAGCCAGAAGTTCTGTATTCTTGGTCTAGTCATAGGAGCAATAGTTCAATTTATGCATATATGAAGAACCTGGTTTTACTTCCTAATTGAGAACTTGGAGGCCTGTACTGTCTATAGAGAGTATGTGTCAGGTTTCTTTCGATCTGGATTGGTTCGTGCAGTGCTTGGCTGGCACCAGAGAGGTCTCAGCAGAGATGTCTCAGCAGTACCAGCCATCACCAAGCCATAAGCATAGTTATCATACATAGTGCAAGTAAGCCTAAGTACTATAGCATTCGGGATGAGATTATTACAAGCCTGTTCGCTCTGAGTGATTTAACATATTTTAACAAAACAAAACAAAAGTCCTAAATTAAAAATCAGCCAGATAAACTTTCCTCAAAACCATTAATTATTCAGATTCAGGGATGGGAAAAAAGAAACAGTGTCAGTATGCATTGCTTATGAAAGTAAGATTGACTTTTCTGACCCTGTTTGTATTTCAGGCAAAATCAGATTTGCTGTAATGGGACTGTACAACTTAGCTGTATGTGTGAGTTAAGAAAGGTCGGCATCTTTCATTAGGCATTCTGTGACTGAGCACCCCGAGATGGGTGTTGGGGTAATACTGTTTGTTTGTGTGTAAGAAATACACAAAGATTTTGATTTGAGCTTAAAAAGATGTTGGGAAACACCCAACATCACAACACCCAAGCTCTCTTGAGCTTCAGAATTCTGATAATAGCATATGGACTTGATGGGGGGTTCTGTTCCTGAGTTCATAGTATCTTTATGATACGTATGTCAAATGTGTTTGGTTGTCCCATTGCACACAGCTGATTTTCAGAAGCAAGTGTATTTTGAAAAAATAACAGGCTTTTAGTAGTAGAAGTTGTAATGCCCTTGGAGAGGTGTGTGTAACACACAGCCTGTAGTAGTGGTTGGTAAGTGCGTGCTTCCTGAACAGGTGTGAACAGATGTTAAACAAATCGCATAACTAATAGTTGTCCTGCTTCCAACATTCATTTTAATGATCATCAGTAGAAGACGTGGTGTGCAGTCAAGTGGATGGGGAGTAACTGCACAACAGTCTTCTATAACATGATCCTGTTGATGGAATTTTAAGGCCTGCAGTAACAGACTTAACTTCTGAAGTAACGAGGAAAATGATAGCAGCTGAATCATGCTTGGAAGAATCATGCCTTATATACATTAAAATTGTTGAATGTTTTTATTAATTTTGTTTTATAATCTAAGACCCGTTCTTCAGGCGTATGATTTAACAGCTGAATGTATATTTACTGGGATACTTCTTAAGAACAGTCTTAAGATTATTCTTGAAAATGCTTCTTCCTGAGCATTCTAAAATTTCTGGAAGCAGACAACACTGTGAGTGGGAGAGAAATGATGATGGTCTTGATCCTGGACTCTGAAGTATGGTTTCCTACAAGTGCAGAGCTGACTGATTGCCTCTTGCTGTGGACAATGCTGTTATATGCCCAGCTTAGGGACTTTGTTGTCAGAAGTGGTTAACTAGATAATGACCAACCTCTCCTGTTTGTTTTTACAGTTGGTAAGACTTCTGAGGCTATTTGGCTCATTACTAATTAAGAATTAAATGTTGTTGAATGAGTAGAATAAAAAGGAACATCCGTGATTTATAGGATTAAAGAACTTTTAATATTTGAATGAACCTGAACAGTCTGCTTTTTAAATAAACTTTCTTCCTACCAGTTTCCTGACTAATAAGTTACATTTGCTGTTAACAACAGCCTGAGTTGTTGTGGTGAGTGCATGTGTGTAGGGGAAACCTGTTGTCTGACTTTAAAAAGCAGTATCCGGTCTTTCTCAGATTGTGGCAGGTGAATTTGCTGGGTGAGTTATGGTGGCTGTGACCTGCCCTTTACACTAAGTAAACTCAAGTACTCTCATGCTTTCAAATGTCTTCTGACACACATGGCTCTGATATTTAATTAGGAACTTTGTCTGTAAGTTCGACAGATAACCTATTATTTCCAGAAGTATGAAGGACAGTTTAAATACATTTGAATTTTAAGATATGTTTGAAACTTTATAGAAAAAAATTTAAGGCAAAGCATCTGAGTTACTTTCTACATTACTTGGTCAGTGGTGTTACTTGAGATTTCTGTAGTATCCAGGTATGGCAAACTTCAGAATTATGAAGTAGTACAGAGCTTCTCCATTTAAACTTAATTTTCATTAAATGGAATCACTGAATTGCAGCACTTGCAGACAGTTACTTGTGAATGGAATTTACTTTAAACTTTGTATTACATAATTGTTTTTGACAGGATGATGAGTCCTTTAACTTGCATAACAGCAACAGTCCTCATCATGAGAGAGATATGAACCTGAACTTTGAAAATGAAATTCCACAGAATGGCAATGCTTCAATTACATCTCAACAGATCATTCCATCTTCGGCCTTCCCTCAAGCAGATGTTCTTTCAAGCTCGCTTGAGGCAGAGCATAGGTATGTACTTTATATAATATAAAGAGTGTTCCTTCATGGTAGAGTGAGCATGTCAGAAATTCTTACTAGTTCAGAAGTCAGAATCTGGAAACACAAAATCTTTAATGGGTACTGTCAAAGTTTAAATTATAGATGTATTAATTTAACATGGAAAATACTTTTGTTGCTACTAGACTCACATACTGATTTCAACTTGCTTTACTAAAAATTTCATGTATTTCCTTGCAAAAAAAGTGAACTGCATAGTGACTTCATCCCTCTGATTTTGGCCTGCCTGTCTAGGAGGAGCAATGCATGTAATGTCTACTTGTATTAATAATACTTTAAGTGCTGCACTGAGTTTTTCCTTGTTGTTAAAGTAATTATTTCCAGTAGCTGACTAGTTCACACTGTCAGTGATATCACAAGACAGTGCACTGGAAAGGGAAAAGGTAACTTCAAAAAAAGGATTGAAACGCTTCTAGTATCTCATAAAAATAGCTGCAGTAGCAGCTGGTAGAGATGAGAATGATCCTGCTTGGAAATCACAACTCAGTATGGAGATGAGCTTGTCATGAGCTCTCAGATTCTTACTGTTTCTGACAACTACGGAATTGCAGTGGTAGAGTAGATAATTTCTTTTTCTAAGTGATAGATTATATATATATATTGTACTAGGGAACTTTCCTTTTTGTGGTACCTTCAGAGAAACTGTCATGAACTCTTAATCTTCCTGAGTATGAGTGGAATGTCAGCCATTTTAGAAGCCTACTGTCAATTTAAAGAGACAGCACTCCTGCAAACTTTAGGCAACGTTGCTTCAAATTTGATTTGCCATTGCCCTAAATTTTAATTTACTTCAACAGGAGCTCTGTGTTCACTTTATTGTACATAATACGGTTTACAACTTTGCTTGCTTGCAGTAAAACTTTCTAACTCATATTACTGTTGCCAAAAATAAAAATACAACTCTCACTGAACTGCATTTGGAGTGCGAGTCTTAGAAATTTTTGTGTGTCTATACAAATGCACATGCTCTCTTTAAAAGAGAGTGTCGTAAGACTTGCATATTATTTCTGCTTCCTGAGGATTTAATTGTTCCTGGCTGTCATGTTGTCCAGTTCATCGTGGTTTAGCCCTGTCGAGCAATTAAGCACCACTAGTCTCTCTACCACCCCACCCACCCCCACTCCCAGTGAGGAAGGGTTGGAGGAAAAACACAAGAGAGGCTCATAAAAAGTTAGATAAGAACTATTTAATTATATAAATGAAACTTAGGGAGTTACTAACAACACTACAGCTAATAAGTAATTAGAAGAACAGTAAAACAGAACAAGCGATACAGGATCTCACCACCCGTGGACGGACACAGCCAGGTTCCAGGACAGCAAGCAAAAATAAATCCAAAGCCCTGAGGAGACTTGTGTCAGTTTCTTGTGTCAGTTCTGGCATATACTTTAGAAACCTCTTTATTTTTTTAAAAACAGCCTTAATCTCCTTTTACATTTAAGGTCAGCAGGTGCATGGTTTTTCTGAAGAAGTTGCTAATCCTTTTGGCAAAAACTTCGCAGCAAGAGAACTTACTGTCTTCATTGTTAAATGCTACAATGTCTTCATACTCAGATAACCCATTTTCACAGCATCTTCACACATAAAACCACTTTCTTCTGCTCAGATACTGCTGTCCCACTTTTGGCACTGGCTAAACCATGTTACATCTTTGTATAATTCAAGCTTAGTCACAAGAGGAGGCTCTCTCGTGTTACTTTTCCTCCCCTTATCCCAAAACTCACTCCTAGTTGTAGTCTGTCTATGCTGAAATATCAGCATCTGCCATTGTCTGAGACTCAATTGCAAAGAAGCCTGCCCGGGCACTAAGATTAGCATGTGCTAGAAAAAAGGAACTGTATGAAGCCATTGCAATCCTGAATTAAGATAGGTCAGCAAGGTGAGTGTGCTGGGTTTGTTGGGA
>NW_010248173.1:1319-1629 GCF_000690775.1 Eurypyga helias | reverse complement strand
GGACAGGGTGGGGACAGGGGACGGGGACACGGGGCGTCACCTCGAAGTCGGCCAAGGAGAGGAGCAGCTCCGGCAGCCAGGGCAGCTGGAAGAGGAAGACGTAGCTGGAGCGGAGGAGCTGGGACGGGTGGGACAGGATGAAACCTGCGCCGGGGGGGACACACCCGTCAGCACCCACCGCGGGGGGGTCCCGGACTCGTCACGGGGACGGTACCTGGGGAGCCACCGCAGGGGACGGCAGGGGGTGGCGTGGCTGTGATGGCACCCAACGATGGGGCCATGAGGCGGCACCCCATGGCCACCACGGGCA
>NW_010248173.1:844-1206 GCF_000690775.1 Eurypyga helias | reverse complement strand
TGAGGCCCCCCATCGGCCCAGCCATGGGAGGTGGCACCCAAGGGTGTGGCCATTGGAGACAGCACCCGATGGCGTGGCCATGTGATGGCACCCAACGGCACATTCACAGGAGATGGCACCCAATGGCATGATCATGAGAAGTGGCACCCAAGGGTGTGGCCATGACAGGTGGCACCCAATGGCATGGCCACCAGAGGTGGCACCCAACGACATGGCCATGAGGTGGCACCCAATGGTGTGGTCCTAAGTGCTGGCACCCAACAGCGTGGACATACAATGGCACCCAATGGCATGATCATGAACGGTGGCACCCAAGGGTGTGGCCATTGGAGATGGCACCCAAGGGGGTGGCCATGCGGGGG
>NW_010248173.1:0-568 GCF_000690775.1 Eurypyga helias | reverse complement strand
CAAGAGGGCGCCCCCAACAAGGTGGCCAGGAGGTGGCACCCAACGATGTGGCCATTGGAGATGGCACCCAACAGTGTGGCCATGCGATGGCACCCAACGGCACGGTCATGAGAGGTGGCACCTAAGGGCATGGCCATTGGAGGTGGCACCCAAGGGTGTGGCCATGACAGGTGGCACTCAACGATGTTGTCATGAGGTGACACCAAAGGTTGTGGCCATTGGCAATGGCACCCAACAGCATGGTCATGAGAGGTGGCACCCAAGTGCATGGCCATTGGAGACGGCCCCCAACGGCGTGGCCATGCGATGGCACCCAATGGCACAGTCATGAGAAGTGGCACCCAAGGGTGTGGCCATGACAGGTGGCACTCAACGATGTTGTCAGGAGGTGACACCAAAGGTTGTGGCCATTGGCAATGGCACCCAACAGCATGGTCATGAGAGGTGGCACCCAAGTGCATGGCCATTGGAGACGGCACCCAACGGCGTGGCCATGCGATGGCACCCAATGGCACAGTCATGAGAGGGGGCACCCAAGGGGGGGGCCATGGGGAGGGGACCAACAGCC
>NW_010248172.1:0-10847 GCF_000690775.1 Eurypyga helias | reverse complement strand
CCCCTACCACTCTGACTCTGTGACTGTGACTCTTCCAGCTGTCACTCTTCCATGAGGTAAGATCTCATGGATACCAGATGCAACAGAATATGCACTGCTAGGAATTGAACAGTTGGGAAGCTTAAGGACTCTGTTTTAAGGCATTAATCCCGCAGTTAGATAACCACAGTCAAGAACCCTGTTCATACCAACAGACCTTTTCCCAGCCTTAAGATCTTACGTAAACAATAGGCTGAAGGACTGTGGCCTATGAAAAACTATCCTCATCCGTTCAGGAGCTTTTCTTTTAGTGACACATCACAAAACTTCTCAGCTATGACATACCAACCAGAATGTTCACTGTGGGAATAAGTTGTATGTAAGTGCTTTTTCCTCTATTTTGCATGCACATGATATGATTTCTAAGTTAGTTGATCACACAATTGATAAGCAAACAATAGAGTAATTTGTTAAGTCTTAAAAATATGAAAGTGTCAAAGAGGAAGGTAGGTAATTAGGAAGACTTGTTGCAGAAAAACACAGTCTAGACATGATTTAACTTACAAGGAGCTTCATTGATTTGAAAACAAAAGTGTATAAAGAAATTGTGATCTTACCTCACACTGTAATAAAGTTTAAACAGAAACATTCTGAGGAATACTAATAGAAATTACAGAGAACAACCAATCTCTCTGCATTTATATTACATTCATTTCAACCGTCCCAGTTCCTGTTTTGTCATTTTCAATTGTCTTGGGGCAGGAGACAAGCCTTTATGCTTAACTGTAAAGCACTAAACATGCATCTCATGCAAAATAAATAAAAAAAATGAATCATGATAGGCATTCTGGGATATTAAGTAAATCAGCACATGCCTACTGCATCAGTAATCATTCTTATTGAGGCACCAGCATGGAAGAAGAAAAAGAAATAGCACATCTTCAGAACTGAGAGGAAGCATCAACCAGATAATTGCATAAGCACATGTACAGCTTAAAACCTTGGTATCTTACCAGCTGAAAATAATCCTTTAATACTTACAGTAAAAATAAGATACGATAATTCTGGACACAGATCCTGTACAATATGTCAGTTTTGCTGACATCTTCTGAAGTCAAGATTATGGTGGGATGCGGCACCTATCCAAAACAGTAATTCTGAGGAGTAACATATTGCACTTGCATCATTGTTAAGGCCTGATTTATGAAATTACACCTGTGTTTTATAAGGTGGGCTATTGATTGTGTTTGAGAGATGAGGCCCGTGATGGCTGCTATGGAATCAAGGAGGATCTCAGCTGCTGAGCACCAGCTTGGAACTGTTCGCTAATCCAGCCCATAGATGTCCATCATCAGACAATCAAGGTAATCATGTGGGGAGGATGAATTTAAACTACCTAATGATGTCACTTCTTCCCAGATACTTGGAGACAGGAGAAAACCACTCAAATCAGTTTCAATGCCATGGAGAAGCTTTTTGTCCTGTTCTTGATTTGATTTCCCTCTCTTCCCCCCATGACAGCGTCACAGTATGTAAACTTACAGAGGGACAGAGGTGCCTTTGACGAACTGCTGTAGATGTTCAGAAACGCTGGTGTACAGCTAATTCATTGGAAGGTTGTATGTGTAAGAGTTCTTATTTCTGTACCCCACAGAGTAGCGCCATTGCTTGCCTCCTGCTGAGATGCCTGTCGCCGGCTGGTTCAGGCAATTGCTGTTTACCACAGTGTGAGAACGAGACAGACTCACAAGCAGTATTAAAACATAGCTCTTGTCAAACAAACTTGATTATTCCTACAGAATTAGTGGATGAAGGGTCTAGGACAGTATAATAATTCCTAATTTCAATTTCAAGAAACCTTACTTGTAAAATTAATTCAAATTGACTTAGAGTGGAAGTGAGAAGCTGCAGTTAAAGATGATTGACAGGCCCTATTGAGATGAGGGGAAGGGCACAGCGATCACTGCAGAGATAACATGAGTTTTTCAGAGACAGAAAAGTGTTACATGCCCAAGTCTCAGCAAATGCCACAGGGAATGAGGGGTCTCTGAATGTCTGACCTGTGTGCCTTTGAAAATCTCTCTCGTATGTTTTATTTGCTACCTTTTATAATTATCTTAGATAAAGTGGGTTGTTCATGAAACTCAGGTAAAAAAAAAAAAAGAAAGAAAAGAAAAGACAAGGAAAGAAAGACTCATGAGTAATTAGAAACATAGAGAAAGGTAAAATGTGACTGAACTTTTGAAGGAAGTGGTCTGGTTAAAAATAATTGAAAATCTGTGCTGTGTATTTCCAGAAGGCTGAAGTAACCAGGAGACATTAAAAAAAAAATTTAAAAATAAAGTCAGGAAAAGTGACATAAGTTTGCAATATAAGGATGCAGTAAAAAACAGCATGCAATAATGAATTCTATATATGGAAACTTCCCAGCACAGTGCAGGAAGGGAATAACATTTTTTTCCTACCTCTGTCCTTCCATTGCTGACCAAAACTAGAATGTGTGCGTTTGTGGGTATCTCTTTCCCAAGAGTATTGAACAGGTAGAAGAAATTCAAGGAAAGTAGCAAGACATGTTTGAAGAGTCAGACCTACACTTACCAGGGATGTTCCAGTTAATTATTCACATAAATTTAATTACTCCGGTCACAAAAATAAAAGCCAGGCCTGGTTTTGATTCAGGAACCAAGAGGGCGCTGCTTAATTTTTCCATGAGGACATTCAGGACTAGCAACATAAAATCTGTGAAAGAGAAACTGGTTTTTTCCCAATGACTAGTTTTACTTCTGCAAGATGGTGAAATCAAGCTTTCCCTTGGGGGAGAGTCCTTCCTTGTCCAGAGATGAAAGCACCTCATGACATGTTCTGTAGGGGTTGGGGCTTCTAACTCACTTGGGATGCCTCCCAATTCACAGTGGCACAGAGGAGTATTTTTAACCCTGTCTTCTTCAGGTTCATTTCTTAACTGCATGGCCGGTGTTCAATCACTGAGCAGTCATCTCAACTGTTGATGTCAGCAGCTTAATAATGTAATTTAAATCAAGGTTAGGTATAAATCAGAACAATTCAGGGCCAAAGTGTCAGTGACTCTTTTGTGCTGCATTGAATATAATGCTACCTTCAAGAGAAAAAATGACATCACATGAAACACACAATTCACCTAAATAGGAAGAGAAACAGAAAAAAATCTTTTTAGGTTCATTGATTGATGGTTTCCACGCTTCAACCTAGGCCAAACTAGCAATCTAGTAGGGATGAGAAATATTCCATCAGGTGTTGCCCACTGTCAAAATTTACATTTACTATGTACAGTAAACATTTATGAAGAAAACAATCTTTCATAAATTTTTCATGAGGAACTTAAGCGTTAGGCACATTATGAATTGATCAGTATTAAATTAATGAATTGCATACATGTTAAGCAGATAGTAGGTAGAGTGATGATATTTCAGCATTAAACGCTGCTTTAAAATCTGGAAAGATTATTTATTACCTATTTGTGATCTCTCTTCCTCTTATGTTAATTTAATTTACTTCTTATTACTTGTAATCATCTGTTCTGGGGTGACTTCTTGCTAAAAATTACACTGCATTGCAATTGAAACAATTGGCATGCTCAATACTAGAGCTTCATCTCGTATATGTATGAAGGATTATGCGATCAAGGATCTCAGAACTCATCCCATCAAGCTAATTCCACATTCCCTTTTTCTGTATATAAAGGAACATAAAGTAACATTGTGAAGAAATACAGGAATTTTAAAAGACAATACAACACAGACACAGAAATTCCCACTACTTCCATCTGGTCTGTTATTGTTTTTCACAATCCATTTTCCTTTCTTATTATCTGAGGAGAAGCGATGGCCCAGCAAGAAGAGGAGGAGTCCTTCGGGGAGGAGAAAACTCTCAAATATTTACTCTCTTTTATTCATCACTAACTGCACTGACTCCATTTGTGCTTTTCCCTAATGTGTCTTACACAACCTGATGCCTGCTGCTGAGGAGTGCCAGGGTGCCAGGCTCCAAACAGATGGGAGCACAGTCGGTTCTGAGTTGCTCTTCTAGGCACCATTTGCACTCTGTTCTCTCAGCACCCCATTTCACACTGTCACGAGCCCAGTTTCACAGAAGGAACAGTGTGCTAAAGCAGAAGAGATAGCCAGCTTCTGCTGTGGATGGACACGTAAGGAGGCCAGGATTTGGTCCCACGGGACAGCTGGTTTCTCTGTAACCTGCAGCGATCCAGCAGAATAAAACAACAATCTCAGTTCAGATACCGTGACATAGGGTGTACCTCTGAGAAGGAGAAAGTCCACTGCAGCAGCCTGCAATAAATACTATAGCCCCGTGAATGGCCACGCTGCACGAGTAGCAGCTCTTACACCTGCAGCCCAGCATCCCTGAACTGGGATGATGGATGTAGCTGCAGTACCAACACAGAGCAGGTGTGGGTGGGAAACTGGATGTGGACAGCAGCAGCAGATCATTTATCGATGAACAGTGTCTTTGTGGCTCGTTTTCACTGGGTGGCTGGACAGCCTGACAGTCTGAGGGAGCATGAGCTGTAGGGTTTTGCCTTCCAGCTCGTACTTTATGGCTTCTTCTTGAGATCAGTGCTGAAAGTTATTCAAACCAGCAACATTCCCAGCATGCCCAGAACCCCCATAATTTTCCAGGGTGAAGACTATGGTAGTCCCTTCTGAATCTGTCTTCAAACAAGGAAGAGATAAGTTCTTAAATAAAAGTGATTGTATGAATGCCCATGGTAACAACGGAAAAGAGGGAGGGTAGAGCGGAAAATCTGAAACAGGCTGAAAATTGCCTGTAGACAACAGATCCTGGAAAAGAAGAGGCTACTCCACGGCCTGTAATATATAAACTGAAGTAGTGTGTGAGTGCTATTTTTATTTTGAGCCAGAACAGTGCTGTGATCCTGCAAAAAGCTGAAGGTTTCTTGAGAACATCTGAGCATCCCAAAGGGATGTGAGTCACTTGTAGAGGGAACCAACACTGCACTCTCCTTACCAAGTTACACTATACTTGGTTTGCCACCTCCAGCAGGAAGTAAATTTTTGAATATCATTACCTGAACAAAGACAGAGTTAGCAAGTCGAATGGTTTCGCATACGCACTTTGTTTTTAGAGGGCCACAAAATGATGCTTTCGATACAATTTAGCATTTTAAAAAAATTGTTCGAAGTGAATCAAAGTGAATTCTAAAATTCTATTTCAGAATTAAGTTCAGTTATTCTAAGACTTCTAAATATTGGTTAGTGGAAGAAGGGTTCAGAAATATTCCTTCAGCAATAGATTAAGTAACTTACCATGTGATCCTGATCTTTGTTCACACATTTTAAAGGTGTAAACCTCACTGTATGGCAAAACTGTATCTCTATTCCCCATCTGTTCAGTCAGAACAATAATGTGAACAAAAATTGGCACACATAACATCCGTTAAGAAGTCTTAAAATTAACTTTTATAGTGAATTAATATGGACAATGATAACAGTATTTTTGCAGCAGACTATGTTATATAACTCTTGTGAAATATTACCTTAACTGAGAGACTACATGTGAAGGAAGATTTGTTTTATTTTTATCAGCTCCAAATCTTTAAGCGTAATCTATAATATAACGTTCTATATTGCCAAACATGTTAAAAATTAAGAATTAAACTTGGCTGAAAAACATGAAGGGATATGTATTCCACATTGAAGTCCAAATACAACCATGATGTAAAGGATCGTGCTGATTTAAAAAAAAATTCTCAAAAGAAATAATTAATTTTTTTATAAGAATTACTTTCCTTAAAGAAATATGCTTCATTTACAAGTTATATTACTCCTTTGTATTTTAATTCTTAAAATATATTTTATGAAAGCAATTATCAATTATGATTTATAATAACAACTGCTGACTAAAAACTACTTGGTCTTTAATAACACTAAACTAAATTTTGCACCCATTTTTTAAAAGTTTTGAAAGGAGGATCTTGAGAACTACCAACCTGTCAGTCTCATCTCTGTGCCTGGGAAGATCATGGAATAGATCCTCCTAGAAGCTACACTAAGACACATGGATGACAGGGAGGTGATTTGAGACAGCCAGTATGGTGTCACCAAGGGCAAGTCCTGCCTGACCAACCTAGTGGTCTTCTATGATGGAGCAACTACATTATTGGACAAGGGAAGAGCTACAGATGTCATCTTATCTGGACTTCTGTAAGCCCTTTGACATGGTCCCAACAACATTCTTCTCTCTAAATTGGCAAGATAGGGATTTGATGTATGGACTGAGGAATTGTTTGGATGGCCCCATCCAAAGGATAGTGGTCAAAGAATTAATGTCCAGATGCAGATCAGTGACAAGTGGTGTTCCCCATAGGACCAGTACTGTTTAATATTTTCACCGATGACATAGTGGGATCCAGTGTACCCTCATTAAGTTTTTGGACGACACCAAGCTGAGTGGTGGGGCTGACACTCCTGAGGGATGGAATGGCATCCAGAAGGACTTGGACAAGCTTGAGAAATGGGCAAATGAGGTTCAACAAAGCCAAGTGCAAGGTCCTGGACCTGGGTCAGGGCAACCCACAGTATCAGCACAGGCTGAAGGATGAATGGATAGAGAGCAGACCTGAGTAGAAGGACTTGGGGGTACTGGTGGATGAAAAGCTGGACATGAGGCGGCCGTGTGCGCTGGCAACCCAGAAAGCCAAGTGTATCCTGGGCTGTATCAGGAAAAGTGTCACCCTCCTCAAGGAGGAGGGAGGAGACTCTCCTCCTCAACTCTGCTCTCCTGAGACCCCATCTGCAGAACTGTGTCCAGCTCTGGGGCTGCCAATATAAGAAGGATATCAGTTGGTTGGAGTGAGTTCAGAGGAGTCCATGAAGATGCTCAGAGGGCTGGAGCCCCTCTGCTATGATGAAAGACTGAAGAGAATTGGGCTTGTTCAGCCTGGAGAAGAGAGGGCTCCAGGGAGACCTTATTGCAGCCTTCCAGTAATTCAAGGGTGAATATAAGATAGATGGGGGCAGATTTTTTAGCAGGGCCTGTAGTGACAGGACAAGGGGCAGTGATTTTAAAAGAAGGCAGATTTGGATTAGATATAAGGAAGAAAATTTTTATGATGAGGGTGATGAAACACTGGAACAGGTTGACCAGAGAGGTGGTAGATGCTCCATCCCTGGAAACATTCAAGATCAGGTTAGACTTGGCTCTGAGACACTGGATCTTGTAGAATATGCCCCATGACATTATACTGGGGGGGGGTGGGGGGTGTTGTGTGTGTGTGTTGGACTAGATCACCTTTAAAAGTTTCTTCTAACCCAAACTATTCTATGATTCTATAACTCTATGATAAATATACTGTAATTACAACTGTAAAACATAAACCTATAAAACTTGAAGTTAATATAAAATCATGATTAAAATATTGAAAGAAAAATACAAACTTCATTTATTATTTACATTCCTTTTTTAATTTAAGATTGACAAATGTTAGTATTTTGATCTTTCTTTCCCTTCCAGAAAACCATTATGTTTAAAATCATAAACTTCATATGGAGTGGAATTTTAACATACTGACCACCTTCACTGAAGTCCAATAAAAGGCACAGATTCCCACGGTAGAATATTCCTGTATGTAACCAAGTGAATAACTTGAAAGAAGAGAAAAAGAAGACTGAAACAGAAAAAACAGCTATCATACAAAAGTAAGAAAAATGGCACATAAAAGGAAACAATCAAATCCCCCAGCGCTTACCCCTTTCTGCTTCTAATACATAATTCTCTTGTAACACCTGGGAATTTCCTACCAAACTTATCCATCTAACCACCCACCCACTCCTCGGCTCCATCAAATGCCTCAGCTTGCCTTCTCTCTAATTACAGGCTCAGTATGAAAACTGTAGATTAATAACCATATAGATAGGGACGGAGCTGTAACTGGGTGAACTGGGTGAAAAATGTGATGGGAATTAGGGAATATGACCAAAAGATTCACAGGAGCTGTTGGTTGTTTTCTTCCACTCTCTGGCTATAACACATCCCAGTTTTCAGTCTGAAAGAAGGAGGACAAGGTACACTGTGTAATTCCAAAACCAAACCACTTCATTTTAAGATGCCGGTGTGGTTGCTAAGTAACAGCAATGTAGTTTATCTGCCACATCACTCACATGCCTTGTGAAGCCATGGAAAGTGGCTAAGGTTATCATAAATCTCTTGCTGCCCATGTATTAAGATATTTATTAAGATGCTATTTTGCTCTGCTCAAGAATGAATTGTGAATGAAGTGAATGAAGTCACGGAGCTGCTATCAAAAGTAAGCAGTCTTTTCTTAAAGTGGCCTGTTAGAAGACTGAAAAGTAACACAGGCATTAGGAATAACCCTGGAAATTACAATATCAGTCCTCTTTACCTTACCTGAAGAGTTAAAATTACCATCATAGAACCTTAGAATCACAGAATGGTTTAGGTTGGAAGGGACCTTAAAGATCATAAAACATCTCTTCTGACACAATCGTACAGTTCCTGCTACAGAATATGTGGATGAACCCTTCTAAATGTGTTTGTGCGTGTGCACGTGCCCAATAACAATTTCCAGTCTGTAAGAACTCAGCAGCTCTCTTCAAACTCCAGTGGTCCTTACCCATTCCACCTATGGCTGTCCGAACCACAGTCGTCGTCTTGGTTTTGTAATGAAAAAGGTATTGATTTTCCTGCATCTGGGCTGAAAAAATAGGTCTGTCATACAGAGCTGACTATTCATAGAAAACTTCTCATTTGTAAATGTAGTGCACTCTGCTGTGATATTTTAAATCTTCTATTTCTAAGCTGATTTTTTGTGAACTTGTCAAATTGGAACCGCTTTCAGCTCTGATAGTAAAGCCACTCAGTTTTTTAGTTCATTTCCCACTGCTTCTTAGCAGAAATCTCTTCCTCTTGGAGTTTGTAAGGTGATCCCAATTAAATGGCAGTACCCTAAATATTTTTTACCCGCTCTTTCCCCTCCTTTTTTTTTCTTAGGCAGAGAGGTTATTAAAACATTAAACAAAAAGCAACAATATGCTTGATTCTATTTTTTAAAAAGAGGAGATAACGATAGCCAAGAAAATCTACCAGATGGTTCTTTTAATAAATACATTAAAGTCTCTTTTATTTTTCTCCAATTTTAGCGACTAACATAACAAAAACTTTCAGACCATCAACCAGTTTTCACAATCTGCCATAAGTTTGCATTTCACAGAAATAATCCTGACAAGCACTAATAGATGAACGTTGTTGGTGCAATAATAAAACAGTATAAGGCATATTTACACCATCCGTACATACAGAACACTGTACACACAAAAAATCACAGATCCAGAACAAAGTAAATTCAATCCCTTAGACGTTTTACGTTTATAGGCTTGGCATCAAACAAATAATTCTCCAAGCAACAGACAACCTCTTGTTCTTGTGTGATTTGTTTGTAACATTGTGCTCATGCAAAATAGGTATTTGCTTTATTGCATTAACATTGAAGGAACATTGGGAATTAGTTCTGAAACCAGTTCAATTGAATTTCAAACCCTGTTTCTCTTCATCCATTGCAAGTCTGAGTCATTTTTATTGGTGACATAAAATGAGGTGTTAACTGATGATTGAGATTTTTATTCAGTAAGTTCCAAAACAATAATGAAGCTCAACTGACTACAGTTTGAAAACCATCTTTCTTGACCATGCACGTTTTTCTTTGCTATCACGAGGTGGTTTAGATGAGATGCCTTTTGTATCTTTTAAGTTTCTATCTTTTTTATATATATTTTTAAAGAAACCATGTACTATCCAACATCCACTGTTCACAGAAAGTTTTTCAGGAATAGCTCTGGTGGCAGAGTTGGCCAGGAGGAGGACATCGGTATGTGAGTGGCAACTTAATAAACATCAAATGCCCCAGAGATAGGTCATGGAAGAGTTGATTACTATAACCCATATTTCTGTAAGAGTTCAGACTGCCAGGGACGTTTGCGCTCTGGAAAGTAATCTGGAATGTGGATTTTTTTAAAATCTTGGATGCATTTTCTCATTTCTTCCTCAACGCTCAGCTTCTCACACACCTTCTTTTTGGAAAGATTTGTTTCTCTAGACTTGCTAATGAGAGTTTGAAAGAGTTCACTGTTCCTGCGTTTGTCCGGTGGTGGCATCCACTGCACCGGGACCTTCTTAGATGGACGATCCAAAGTCAGAGTATTTGGCTGGTGAGCTGCGGATGGCTGAGTGCTGGTGGCATTTTCTTGAGGGGTGCTCGCTTCCGAGTGGCTGTCACAGCTCGAGGTGGACAACTCGTTACAGGAAGTCCCACTTTCACTGCCCTTGTCCAAGACTTTGTCGTGCTTCCTTTCTTCATGGTCTTGTTTGGGGGAAACAGTTCGCTGGGGTGGTCCTAATGCAAGGAAGGAAAGAAGAAAGATGATCAGATACCATCTAAAAAAACACCACTCAGAGTCTCTGCTGGCTTAAATTGGTGACATTTCCTTTCGGTTGAAAGAATGATACTAGACTGGTATACATTCTGAAGGCCTGGCCCGACATGTGTGTTCAGTTGTCAGAATTCTCACTCTTGAAAATGTTTACAGCAAGAGTAACTTTGCTGCCTGCCTAAGAAGCCCAGGTAATGAAACGTGCATAATGCTCACAGATTATCTGCACTGGAAATCCCCGAAGGCAAGTTTAAATGAGCTAGTTTGCCATTACACCCCAAGAAGTTTTTTATGAGATGTTAGGTTTTGTAGTATTAGGAAAATGTTACCATAAAATTTGCAAACTCTTTGCTTAAATAAAAATATTCCAAGGGCTTTGATCCTTTTATTATTATTATTATTATT
>NW_010248171.1:37010-80826 GCF_000690775.1 Eurypyga helias | reverse complement strand
ATTGCCCCAGCCCATGTGCAGGACTCCAAGCATTTCTCTTTTTCTGTAGTATACATTGTTTTCACTTTAGCAAAAGTGCTTCTAAATGGGACATTTGGATGAAATGAGACACCCAACCAAATGTCATTAAACATTTTTGCTGTCTTGCAGGAGTTCTGAAAGTCTTCAGAGTATTTTCAAAACAGAGCCACAGGTGCTAAAACTGGGTACTTGTTTTCTCTTACTTGCACTGAAATTACTAACTCTGAAAGAGTGGAGATGTGTTCACAGCATGTCCAAACTACAGAGCCTAAAAGGAATCTGTAGATGTATTTTGTTTATTAGCTGAGTTCAGTACTACTAAATGAGTTTATCCTCATTTCCTTGTAGACTGACTTTGTAAAGGGGATTGCCACTCATCCATAGCTAGAAAGGGGTTGTGAGACGTAGTTTGTATAGTTACAGGTCAGTTTGGGTTTAGCGGTCATGTTGGCTACATAAGGATGTTTTCTTGGTTGAAAAGTAGAATGGGCTTTTGGCAATTTTGGAATTTCAGGCCAAATTATGCTACATGCTTGAGTTTACCACTAGCAGAGCAAAAGGCAGCAAAGCCCTTTACTGCCAGATCTGTCAAGGCATGCTGAGAGGCATGGACTTTGGATGCTTTTGACCTGTACATCAGGACAGTGACAGCAAGGAGCCTGCTGACTGCATCTACAGGTGGCTATTGCAGGCTCTTCAGGCCAGGGTGCCCTGCACTTAGGAACCAATACATATTTCTGAAACACAGTGTATCCACATTTATCCTCTAAGATGCCATATCCTAAGGGATTTATTTGCCATAATTGTGTCTTTGTAATTGAAAGCTATTTCTATATATATATATTAGCTGACATGCTAAGCTTGGCACGACTGAAATGGAAGACTCTGCATCTGAAAGTGTCGTCTTTGTTCTGTTTTGGACCCAACTGGTTTAATTTAGAGTATCCTCTGAATCAAGGTGGTGGCTGTTGTGTTTTAAGTGGGCATAAAGATGCTGTGTTTTTATCCAAGAGGCCCATTTATGACTGTGTCTGCCTTGCCGCCTTGCTGTAGAAAGACAGCCAGAGGTCAAGACATGGTCCAAGATTTGTATGACACTAAATGGCTTGTGTTCACATGGGGTGAGTGCTAGATCCTCTAGCTGATTTGGTTTTGGAACAGCTCAAGCTGAGCAAGGCTGTATTGAAAAGCCAGGGTCCTACACTCGGTGTTTCTTCCTGATCCTCTAGTCCCAGTGGTATGGATGTGTCTGTTTTAGGATCTAAAAGGTAAATAGACACTGTACATTCAAACCATTGGATTTGGCTTGAAAAGGCTGAGTCAGACAGCAGGTTTTGTTGCCTCTCATTTCCTTTGCATTGCTGCTTTGCATCAACAGGGTTCAAGAAATGGCCCGTTGCTTTTGTGTTCATAAGGAGTATAGATCAGCACTTCAGTATTGAGTCACAAATATGCTGAATACTGAACTGCAGTATGAAATGAAGAATATTATTCTTTATTGCAATGACTGGTTCTAGTAGAAACTGAACCCTTATCTTTATTCAGAGGGTAGGTGGAGTACACGCAAAAGAAAAATTAATTTATCTCCTACGATAATGACAGCCTTAACAAAGGGAAAATACCTTTGATGTGAAAAGACATCACAGAATTGTTGAAGTTGGAAGAGAGCTCTTGAAGGTCTTCTGGTCCAAACCCCTGTGCTCAAGCAGGGCCACTTAGAGTCAGTTACCCAGGACTGTGTCTAGGCAGTTTTTAAGGATCTCCAAGGATGGAGACCTCACAACCTCCTCAGGTAACCTGTTCCAGTGCTCAGTCACCCTCACAGTGAAAAAGTGTTTCTTGATGTTCAGGAGGAATCTTCTGTGTTTCACTTTGTGCCTGTTGCTTCTTGTCTTGTAACTGGGCACCACTAAGAACCTGGGTCTGTCCTCTTTGCACCCTCCCTTCAAGTATTTATATACTTTGATAAGCTCCCCCTGAGCCTTTACATTTCCAGGCTAAACAGTCCCAGCTCTCCCAGCCTTCCCTCATCTGTGAGGTGCTTCAGTCCCTTAATCATCCTTGTGGCCTTTCATTGGACTCTAGTCTCCAGTATGTTCATGTCTCTCTTGTACTGAGCAGCCCAGACCTGGACACAGCACTCCTGGTGTGGTCTCACTGGTGCTGAGCAGAGGGGAAGGATAGCCTTGCTCGACCTGCTGGCAGTAATTTGTCTAATGCAGCTCAGGATATCATTCACCTTCTTTGCCCCAGGGGCACACTGCTGGCTCATGTTCAATTTGTTGTCCACTGGGACCCCCAGGTCTTTTTCTGCCAAGATGCTTTCTAGCTGGGTGACTCCCAACATGTACTGGTGTCTGGGGCTGTTCCTCCCCAGGGGAAAGAATTTGCACTTCTTGTTGAACTTCATGAAGTTCATGTCAGCTGATTTCTCCAGCCTGCTGAGGTCCCACTGGGTGACAGCATGATCCTCTAGCTTATTAGCCACTCCTTGTTTTTTGCCATTGGGAAACTCTGCTCTTTCATCCAGGTCTATAATGAAGATGTTGAACAGGATCATACCCAGTATTAACCCCCAGGGTACACAGCAAATTACTTGCCTAGACTGACTAGGCTTTGTGCCACTGATCACACTCTGGGACCAGCCAATCAGCCAGTTTTCATCCCACCTCTCTCTGTTTATCCAGCCCATACCAGCTTCTCTTTGTCCACTGGGACCCCCAGGTCTTTTTCTGCCAAGATGCTTTCTAGCTGGGTGACTCCCAACATGTACTGGTGTCTGGGGCTGTTCCTCCCCAGGGGAAAGAATTTGCACTTCTTGTTGAACTTCATGAAGTTCATGTCAGCTGATTTCTCCAGCCTGCTGAGGTCCCACTGGGTGACAGCATGATCCTCTAGCTTATTAGCCACTCCTTGTTTTTTGCCATTGGGAAACTCTGCTCTTTCATCCAGGTCTATAATGAAGATGTTGAACAGGATCATACCCAGTATTAACCCCCAGGGTACACAGCAAATTACTTGCCTAGACTGACTAGGCTTTGTGCCACTGATCACACTCTGGGACCAGCCAATCAGTCAGTTTTCATCCCACCTCTCTCTGTTTATCCAGCCCATACTTCATCAGCTTCTCTATAAGCATTCTATGGGAGACACTGTTGAAAGCCTTACTGAAGTCCAGGTAGACAATATACACTGTCCTCCCTTCATCTACCAGGCCAGTCCTCTCATAGGAGGTTGTCAGGTTGACCAAACATGAATTACCCTTCGTGAGTCTGTGCTGGCTACTCCTGATAATTTTTCTTGTTCTTAATGTGCCTGGAAATGGTTTCCTGCATTAGGTGCTCCATCACCTTCACAAGGATCAAAGTGACTGGCCTGTAGCTCACTGGATCCTCTTTCTTGAACTTCTTGAAGCCAGGAGTGATGTTTTCTTTCCTTCATTCCTCAGGCACCTCTCACAGTTGCCATGATCATTCAAAAGTAATTGAGAGTGGCCTTGATACCACATCAACCTACGCCCTCAGCACTTGTGGTGCATCCCTTCAAGGCCCATGGATTGATGTTTGCATTCCCTGACCTGATCCTATTAGATCGGGGTACTTTTTCCTTGTTCCAGCCTTTCCATGTGGTCCTTGGGACCTGGGATTCCTGATGGTTGGTTTTGCTTGTAAAGACAGAGGGAAAGAAAGCATTCAGTACCTCAGCCTTTTCCACATCCTGTGTCATCAGGGCCACTGCCCCGTTCATCAGTGGGCCCATGTTTTCCCTGGTCGTCTTGTTACTTATAGAAGCCCTTTGAATTGTCTTTGACATCCCTGAGCAGATTCAGTTGCAGTTGGGCTTTGGCTTTCCTAACTGCATCTCTGCATAGTCAGAGAGTGTCTCTATTCCTCCCAGGTTACCTGTCTCTGATTCCACCTTATGTATACTTAATTTTTGTGTTTGAGTTTTGCCAGGGGTTCCCTGGTCATCCATGCAGAACTGTTTGTGATGGACTGCTCTTGATATTGGAGAAGGCAGTCCTTGAATATACAGAGTCCTTGAATATATCATCCTTTGGCCTTGCAAATGCAATGGTTTGCACCCATGCAGCTAAAATTATCCCTAAAACCAGGCTGGCCATGCCCAGCTATTGGTTGGGAATGACCTCAGAGTGGTTCTAATTTCTTAATAGTTCTGTGAAAGGAAACCTGCTCTGAGCCAAAAGCGTGCCAGAGAAACTGCTTACAATTTATTACACTTGGGCCTATGCCCCAGCCCTCTTTCTTTTACTGGTATTGATGTATCCATGTAGACTGAGAAGTTACTTTCCCCAGGAAAGATTTTCAAATAATTTACTGTTACATGAATTTTCCTTTTTGCCTCTGGCTTTATAAAAGCACCTAGAACTTATGACACGGCATAGCAGTTAGCCAGCCTTGGTGAAACCCTGGTGTCCCCCTGCCCCTGTCTATAAAAGCTGGAAACTGGTCTGGGAATGGAGATTGATGATATTTTTCAATAGATCAAGAACAACTGTATTTAATTTTTAAAAGAACTGACTGTTTGCTCAAGAAGGAATTTGAAGCCTTTTGTGATTTTTATTTTTCTTTTTTAAATTTTTTGTTTTATTTTAGATAAAGGCAAGCCAAGCTGTTGTTCTTAAGCACAGTAGTTTTACAAGCAAGCTCTCACAGGAAAGAAGAGTTACTCCCCAATGCTTAAGCATTATTCTGTATAATTATGGATATTTTTTCCTTCCAAAAATATTTTTTTTTTTGAGAAGCTGACATTTCAAAGGCTTTCAATTCTGTGTGTCACTATCAAATAATCTTTTTTGTACTTGGCTGTTTATTATTGGATTGCAACAACGATAAAGCTCTAGGGGTTTTGTCTCCTTTGGTATGTTAATTAGCTATTTTTCCTTTGATCTTCTTCTTACTGAAAAGAGTGAAAAGCTATCTCGGTAGGGAATCTTACTGATGTACATTCATCCCCTCATCTCCATAATCTGAGGATCAGAGGGAGACAACAAATTTCACTTCTGAGTGAGGTTGCTATAGGCCTTAGTTATAATGTACTTGGGTTCTAAATAATCCCACCACCATTTATATTTGGAATATTGAAGAGGAACCTCTGAGAAAAAGAAATGCAAAAATAATTAATTTAAAACTGTGAACTACCTTCATTAATTTAACTTTTTCTTGAAGTTTTAAGCTCATGCATATGCCACTAGCTTATTCTTTCTTGTATGCCTCTACACATTTTTCCTTTTTTTTTTTTTTTTCCCCTCCTTTTTTTTACTGTTGGGTTTTGATACATTCTCAGTTCTCACAGAATAAAATATAGGCTAGGTACAGAAGAACTATTGAGTGAACTTTTAAAGTTTTAAATGTTATATTAGCTTTCCTATGGAAATCGTGAAAGTTCTGGAACTTGGGACAGCAAGTTACAGATGGAACAGGACTATGAAGTGGTGGGGAATACACGCACGAAAACCTACACATGTATGCATACACATTGTATGTCTGTGTCTGTCTCTCAAACTCCTTTGTCAAAAGCTGTCATCCTCACACTGCCTTTCTTGGAAAAAAAAAAAAACCAAACCTGAAATAAAAGCACTTCAGTGAGAAGCAGAGGCAGGTGGATAAGCTTCATGGGGCAGTCCAGCAAGGACAGATGTGTAGACAAGATTAGCTACTAGAATCTTTCCAGGGTTTCCTTGAGGTAGTTTATCCATTTCCACAGGACAATGCACTAGGCAACCCTGCTATTGAGATTCTTAGCTTGTGCCCTGGAGTGTGGGATGTAACCAGACCTTGACGTTCACAGTGGCAACATCTACATTTGAACGGATCATGTAGACTACCCTGGCAATCAGTGGAAGAAAGCTGGCACTTACAGAGCAAGAATGATGTCATTTTAAAGAAGGTATTTAATAGAGGCCAGGTAAACCATGCCAGAATAGTATCCATTTCTCTCCAGTGGCCAGTTCATATCTGTATCAAGTTGATGTTGTTTTCTGAAATGGGATGGAACAAATTATTCCTCTCTCATGTCACCTTGAATGTGAAAGGGTGAAGAGGACCTGATACAGATGACCTGAGGTACTCTTGTCAGTGTACAACTATTGCTGCTGTTGCTCTCACCATAATAACTGCTCGCCTGTGTGCATGCATGGGAGGAGGTGCCAGGATGCTCACACAGCATATATGCACCCTTGCTGAGGGATGTTAAACCATATTGGCATCCTCCTGGTGTGAACCCTGGGGTTGGAAACCATCCCATTATCTTGCAACAAGTTCAAGTCAGTCTCTCAAATAGCGGTTGCTAATGCAATCTGAGTTTCCTGAAGGAATCGTAACTATTCTGGAGCAGCTGGAGGTCCTATGGCATCTTTTATGGCATATAGGGAGCTGTATGTCACTCTTAAGAGTGGGACTTAGTGCCACATTCAGATACTGAAATCTATGTGTCTGTATGCAATCGAGGTGTCTAAGCTTCCACTACAGTTGATGAAGATCTAGTCAACGCAGTAGAGTCTAGAGACCTAATAGTCTTGTTTGAAAAGAAACACCTGCATGTGAGCAGCTGATTTCAGATGTCTAATGTGTTTCTGTGCTCTGGACCTGAATTCCATCCTTGCTATGTAAGAGTTAAATTCATGTGCCTACATTAATGTGGTACCTACTGCAGTTTGAGATGCTTTTGGTTTCTCATTTGTCTACTAGCTCCTCTTCCAGGAGGGCATAGGTCCTTTGCCATATCTGACAGTGCCATGTACTACTGGCACCCTAGGACACCTGAAACAGCACTAAATGCCTACATGGGTGCAACTGGCTTGAGTAATAAATGTCTGCTTTTTTGTGAGCTTAGAACTTCACCTGAAAATATCTCTTTCTCTTTATTGACTGCAAAGGAAGATGTTGAGATGTCTCTGCTAAATCTCCAGCTGTGGTCAGGTGAATTGTGGTTTCCCAGGTACATGCGTCTGGAAAAATCCTGGCAATATTGTTCCCAAGGTGGCAGTACGTTGTCTGTTTTCCTCAAGCTTGTGCCTGCTGTAATCTGTGCACTGGTGTTTCTGACACAGAATCAGAAATGAGTGAAAATCATGTTGGAGCAACTCTGGAGTGATTTCAATGCCTATGCTTTCCTATACGCTTTACAACCACATGACACAACTTGTGACTGCTGTAAGTTGGTGCTATGATATGAAGAATCAGAGATATTTTTTTGACCTTAGTGAGATTGTCATGGCTTAACCCCAGCCAGCAACTAAGCACCACACAGCTGCTTTCTCAATCTCCCCAGATGGCACAGGAAAGAGAATCAGAAGGGTAAAATTGAGAAACCTTGTGGGTTGAGATAAAGACAATTTGATAGCTAAAGCAAAAGCCACACATAAACAAAGCAATCCAAGGAATTCATTTACCACATCCCATCAGCATGTCCAGGAAAGCAGAGACCCATGACACATAAATATTACTTAGGAAGACAAACACCATCACTCTGAACATCAACCACTTCCTTTTTCTTCCCCCAGCTTTATATGCTGAGTATCTTGCCCTATGGTATGGAATATCCCTTTGGTTAGTTGGAGTCAGCTGTCCCAGCTGTGTCCCCTCTCAGCTCCTTGTGCAACCCCGGCCTCCTTGCTGCTGGGGTGGTGTGAGAAGCAGAAAAGGCCTTCACTCTGTGTAAGCCATGCTCAGCAGTAACTGAAACAGCCCTGTGTTATCAACACAGTTTCCAGCACAAATCCTAAGTGTAGCCCCATATTGGCTGCTGTCAAGAAAATTAACTCTACCCCAGCCAAAACCACCACATGAGTCTATGGTGTTCATTTTCTAAACGTGCTGCTTGCACAACATCTCCCCTTTTTTTCCTACAATCTCTAAGACTTAATCTTTTAAAAGAGTGTCTGTCAACCAAAGGCCATGAGAAAAAGCAGACAGGAAGATTTAGATCCTATTACAGTTTTATGCAATAAAAAAAATCTTGTTCCCACAAGGATCAGCTGTGAGCAAGATTCAAGTGGGATCCCCAATGGTCTGTGTAATTACAGTGGGAAGGATTACTGCTTTCTGCCCTGAGTTAGGCAACTAAGTCTGAGCTAGACACATGACCTTTCCTTCATTGAAACTGAAGAGAGAAACTGAAACCTCCAGAGGAAATTCAGCATTTAAGACTGTTCTAATAAATCACTCTCTGGATGTTCTCATTTCTCTCTACTGACTGTAAAAGTAGCCTCAAATGATGAGCTCACCCAAACTTAGACGTTTATAAAGTCAATGAAATAAAAATGGCTTGTATGGACCTGGGACTAGTGGACAATTTACTCCTGCTATTCAAGATGAAATGTTGTCAGCCTCTACATGAATACATGGAGTTGTATATACAAGACCATTATTTTTATGTTTGTAAAACATTTACTGTTATACTACTTTTCCAATGGTGACCTTCAAATGAAAGTCACCAGTGTTTTCAGGAAAATTTAAGAAATTCTGCCTGGCAAACACAACTATCCTTAAGCTGTGGTGACAATCAAATATGTACTGAGTTAATGCTAACTGAATCAGATGTGGTAGAAAACCCCCTGGACATGGTAGGTGCGTTTCTATTTGTCCTGGCTGACTGTATTTTCAAGCATGTATTTTGCCTCTTTATTTCTGTCTTCTCTTCAGTCTTAGGTTTGGCTGTTGTTCCTTCTCTGCTTTATCCTTTTCCTCTCTTGTTTTTCCCTGTTTTTCTTCATTGCTTGTAATTTGGTTTTTAGTCAGTTCCTCAACTCTCCAAGCTGGGAATCATCTACAAGAGATGCTCAGAGTTCCTTGACCTATGTGGCCCTTCTCCGTAGCACCACATCTGCAGTGGGGTTTATCAGTGCTCTGTCCTGAGTCCTGACTGTATCATATCTTCTTCAGTGACCTAGAGGAAGTGATGGACTCATCAAGTCTGCAGATGACACCAGACTGAGGGGCACCAACCAATACACTCAAGGGCAAAGCTTCCAGAAAGATAGACCTAGATAGGCTGGAGTAATGGGCTGGCATGAGCCCTGCAGCACCGGAGGACAAAAGCCTCCCAGGCTGTATAATCAGAAACACAGACAGTAAACTGAGGGAAATTACCATCTCCCTCTACTTGGAACTCATTAGACCATATCTAGATACAGCAACTGGTTTTGGGAGCCTAGTAAAAAAAGTAAATGGAGCAAGTGCAGCAGGGCCACCACAATGGTCAGGTGTTGAAGCACTTGCCCTTTGAGGAGAGGCCAAGGGAGTGGAGCGTGTTCAGCCTGGAGATGAGATGGATGGGGGAACACATCTCAGCAGTCCCCAGTACCTATGAGAAGCACTGAGAAGAGAAAACCAGGCTCTTCATAGTGATGGTAGTGGGGGCAAGATAAGAGACAACAGGCTTAGGGTGAAGCAAGATGGGTTCAGGCTGGATATAAGAAGAAAGATTTTTCCCCATAAGGACAGTTCAGCAGTGAAAGAGGTTTCCTGTGAGACTGTACAGTTTCCATCACTGGAAGTTTTAAAGATCTGACTAGATAAAGTCCTAATCAACCTACTCTGACACCATAGCTGATCCTGCTTGAAGCAGGATGTTGGATTAACAACCTCCTGAGGTCCCTCACAAATTGAATTATCCCGTGATCCTATGACTTAAGCTCACTTCTTGCCTTATATTCTTGCCTTAGCTGAACTTTAGTCCCTATATTTTGCTGATCCTGACCTTGGTTTGCTGACTTGACTTCCTGGCTTGACCTTGGCTTCAACATTATAGGCTTGATGTGCAGTCACCAACCCTATGGCGGAACTGTATACTGCTGACAGTCCCAGTGCTAGAAACCTCACATATTCTTAGTCTGAGATGATCCACTGTCATCATTAAAAGATCTGAAATTTCAGATATCACTTTAAGGCTCTAAAATCTTATGAAGTTTCCTTTTAGGGCCCAGATCCTGAAATCTGATTGGTCGATATCTTCCTCTTTTAAGGCCTGGTTTTGCAGGGGAGGGAAGGACCTGTTTTTCTTCTTGATGAGAAGGTATTCCATATACTTCATCTTTTCATATTTCCATTTTACAAATTTCCTTTGTTCTTTCATGTTCATACTGGTAATAGTATCTAGATCAGCCTATCACCACAGTGGGCTGAAGTATAGGCAGGAGCCAGTGGCATAACCATTGCGGTAGAAGCATGTATTTTTATTAACAACATCCTGTAAATGATAGAGAAATTGCACCACCATTTCTGGATATAAAAGTAAAGCCATCATTATGTCTTTATGTGCTTTGAGGAAAAATAATTAGTCTACCTTGGGGCACCATTGAAGAAATATGGGGAAAGAGACATTCCTGAGGAATCACATGGTGAGAGGAGAGAGTAAGAAGGTAGAGCATATATAGGATTTGCAAGGAAGGTGTAGCCGTAAGTGGTAGGATAGTTGCGGGGGAGTAGTTTAGTTTTTGAGGTAAGAAAGAAAAAAAAAAAGTTTGGTTTGTTTACTCTTGTGGTTTATATAAACAGTGATACACAACTATTAAATTTTAAATCTATTATACACCTTAAAGACATGTTGCAGGATTACCTAGCTTCTCATGTTACTGCTGGGGACAGGAGACATATAGTCTCAGATTTCTTCTCCCCTGAGCCATCAAGTGTTTGTCTATGTAAATACTAAAATATTCCAGTATGAAATTTTCTTTGCTGTTCAAGGTCAACACACCAGCAAGAGTGCTCATCCTTGAGTATGCTGTGCCAAACCAGACCAAGCATATCTACAGTCTGTTCATTGTGGTTGCTTCTGCATCCCTCTAGAATCAGGAATTGCAAGTTGTGTGGTGCTGGGAAGAAATTGATGAAGGGAGATGGGGGCTTTCTATGTGACAAAATATTTTGGTATGACTGTGCTGGATTTTTCCCATGTGGTACTTGGGATGCTGTTGTAAAATTACCTGGTGAAAGTTAAGAGTAGATCTTGTTATCAGAACAGCTGTCCCAAACTCTCATCCATGCAATACTCGGTGACTAGCTGACCAGCTGCACTAGCCTTCTGATTGACTCTCCAGTTCTCTGAGCATCATGGAGAAGCCATCCCCATATGTTGTTCTTCAAGCTCCTGACAGCACAGACTTCTCTCAAATTGCATTGCCACAAGCGTATCTTGTTCCCTACTTGCTGCCTTCTACTGCCTGCTTGTCCTTGTTAAACACATCGATCCATCCTACTTCCCGGCAGAGTCAGAGTCTCTCAGTTTTATGTGGGCTTGGAAGGAAAGTGGGCTACTGTCTCTGTTTCTGACATCCCCTGAGGGTTTGGAGACATTAATTAGAAATTTCTCCTCCTCACACTGACATGTTTTATTTTAGTGGTGATTTTGAATAGGGTTGGATTCTGTTCTCAAATGTCCTGTGGACTTGTACCACTCAAAAAGGGTGGGTGGTGTCACTGCTGTAACTGCATGCTAAATTCATCAGATCAGCTAACCAGGCAAAGCTCATAGATAGGAAGATGGTAAAATGATTGACATGTTTGGCTGGAGAGGTCCTGAAAATATTGTTTATTACCACTCTCTTCACTAAGGTAGGGTCAGGTGTACCTGAGCCTTTGGTGGCAGTGTGTTGTCTACTCAACTATTACAAACCCTCAATTGCTCAGCTATTATAAACCCAAGATTTCACAACCGCCTCACTTAGCAAACTCCAATGTGCAACTGCTTTTTTCATTTTCAGTGCCTTCTTAAGTGCAAAATTGAATCATCTTTGCTACAAGTTAAAAGTTTTCTTTTTATTCTCTCCTTGGTGAACAAGGAGAACAATTGATTGCTATAATGAGCAGCAGAACGCCTGGACTGTTGAACAGGGCAGTCTGTCTCCAGAGGTCTTGATTGTATAGGGCTTACTGGTACCTTTCTCACTTTCCTTACCTGAAGGACAACACTGTGTGGATCCCAGATCTTCATTGCCCATCTATGATTACTGACAAAATCCTGGTTTCCCCAGGATTACAGTGAGCTCAATCAGATTTGTTTTGAGGCTCAGAAATGGTATATTTGTAAAATCAAATGTCTGGCATTGCAGACAACGTCTGGAGCATGGTAGTGTGGGACACCTGATAGTGCAGAGAAGAGCTGGCTATGGCTGTGGTATTCACACAAATGCCCTATATCTAGTCCAGTGTCATCATGTAAACTGGGCTGGTGAGTTGGAGAAAGGTATCTTTGAGCCTTCCTGTGAAGGTGGTAATGCAGACACCTCTCCCAGCTGCTCCCCATCTGCCTCACTCACACCAAATGCCCTCCCATTTGCTCAGAGGCAAACAGGCAGGAGGAAGCCAAATGCTGCATAAGCTTCATGAGGTTGCTAATTATGCTGGCTGCCTGGAGTCGATGTGGTAAATAGAAATACCACAGCTGAGTCCAAATGGACATGCTGGTGTTTGTTTTTACCTTGCAGAAGCAAACTGAACATGAGGGCTTGACAACATCTGATCCAAGTCCTTAGAGCATACCCCAGCATACGGTACCCTGGGTGATGAGGGACAAGTCAGATGGACCATTTGGATAAAGAAAACTCTCCTACAGACCACATTTAGGACATTCTGGATCTACACATAGATAAAAAACACAGCTGAACGGTTTTCTGTGTAACACATGGCTGCCTGTGGTCTTGTATTTCCAATCCATCCCAAATGACACTTATCCTAGGAAAGTTGTAAGTACATTTGTGTAAATACAGAAAATGATCCTGTTTATATTTACCATACACATTTAATGAACAATAAGATTGCAAGGTCAGTATTTAAGAATAACCAGAGTTGTTATTAAGCTTATTAATGTAATATTATTTCTGCTCCTGTGCATATATCTGGTATTTATAGATATATTTACCCTTAGTTATAGTCTTTATTCACATTTGAGAAAAAAATCTACCATTTTCTGTAGCAATGGAAGACTATCCTAAGAGTGCTAGAAGGTCACAGGAGGAATTTTAGAGCTGGCATTTTCTAAATTTACACAGTCATTTCTTCTTATACAAGCTTATTATCTGCCCATTTGTTTGTGTGTGTCTGTGAGATATATATGCAGTTTATTCTGTATATATTCATGTCTACATCCTCTTATTTTTTATTTCTTTCCATTATAAAAAATGTAATAAGGACTATATTTCATTTTTAGTATATCCATGCTACAGTGCAGGAAAATCAATTAGCTTTAGCCATCTCAGTTCCTTTTCTGTAAAACTGGGATTTACAACTCAGGGTTTTGTAGTCAAAATACATGTACATGGCAAACATGTATTGACTAGCATCTGGATCTTATTACTGCTATTCACTCTCCATTATTATGAGGGGGTTAATAGTTGTTGGTTGGTTTTGGGTTTTTTCTGTGGGTTTTTGTTTGTTTGGTTGGTTTTTTCCCCCAGACACTTCTGGGCTGGGACCAGCTTAGGTACAGAGGTTTATTGCCCCATGTGCAGCGCTGTGTATGTGTGACTGTCCTGCATGCAGGGCCCGTGTGGGCTCCGGTGTTTCACCTCCACTGGTAAGGTCTCATGGGAAACTGAAGCACTGGAGACACGTAAGCAGGGCACTAGCATCTGATATGCCACATAGCATTACAAGGCTCAGTATCATTTTTGGGAGGAAGGTTAGCTGAGATGAGGACTCTGGGCATGAGTACAGAGCTCTAACCCCATCTTATGGCACTGCAGACTCCAGCTAATATCGCCCAGGGGTGTCTGTACTGCGGCAGGTGTATATTGTTGTTCCAAAATGGCAAACAGCAAAGCTGCAGCGTGCTTTTTGAACTGCTCTCTCAATAAAATGGAGCTGTCTGCATGCTGGGCTGTGTCATTTGAGCCTGCTTGTTTTGCGGTCAGTGCATGGAAATCATTTAATGTAGGTCACAATATGCTACGATGCAAATAAAGCAAAATCTGGAGTGACTGCACTCTAACATATGCATTCTTACAAGCTGTCTTAAGTCACGGCTCAGACTGTTTATTTGCAAAATTAATTTCCTTTCTGAACATTTGCAAGGGGGATGGCTTTTGTGCTAGTTCAGTGCTGCAGGATGCACCAAACAGTCTCTCTTCCCTTTCTGACTTCGCAGCCTCCATTTTTATCAGGAGCCCTACCTTTATTGAAGAAGAAAAAAAAAAATTCCCCCCCAGCATCCCTTCTCTGACTATCAAAGAAAACCCTTTTGTGAGTGCCTCGCTGAAGTCTAGGTGCAGTTTATTTCCTCCTTTTTTTTTTTTTTCGGTGCCTGATGATGAGCGTTTTGAAAAGGAACATGGAATCTGAATGCATGAGCAAATCTATTTGGGCACCTGCTTCTTGAAAGAGAGGAAGACAGAGAAGAGGATAAATGGCAGAGGCACTACGTGATTGCTGGAAACAGCTCTTTTCACGTCCCTGTTTTTCAGAGCAATCTTTTCTTTTCTAGTGGTAGCAGTGTTTTTCTTCACTGCCGCTTTTCCAAAATCTGCTGTTACAAGCGGAAATGTGGCACTCTTGTGAGGTAAGTAATACGGTATGGTCCAATTTGGCCCTATGGATCTGTTTGTATATAGAGGAACAAACAGAGGTACAAATGTGCCCAGCAGTAAAATCTTTCGGGTTAGGTTCTGTGCCAGAAACAGGGATTTAGAGCAGTGTGTGTGGTCCACTCAGGAGGCTGATGGTGTAAGTTGCATGTGCTTACACCAGTTCCTAAGTAGAAACCCTTCCCACCCTATGGACCTTGCACCTGTTGAGGTATCTTATGGCATTTCTATCTTTCTTGATCTCTCGATTTTTTTTTTTAATAGATTTCTCGATAAGTGTTTGAGTGGCAATGAAAGGTGAGAGAGATCAGGAAGCTGCAGGGGAACCTAAATCTGTCCTTGAGGGTGACTTCAGCCCCTGGCAGATGTCCTGGGAGCCAAATGGCTATTGCGTCTGAGATGGTGGAGAATTGACCATGCTAGTTCTTTGGGGATGGGGAGGACAGTTCTGATGTGTTCCCCTCAAAGAAGAACTCAAAGGAAACATCATGGCTGTCCTCTCCCATCTGTTCCATGTTATTAGTTTTCCTGTGGGAATGGCTAAGCTGATTCATGACTGTGTGCTACCATAGCGGTCGTGTAAGATGGCTGGTCCTTCATAATGTCCATCATAACCTGGTCTAGGCTGAGTCTTGGAGTCCAGGTAGAGGAAATATAATCCTAACCATGCTGCTGACTTGATATTCATATCTAGCTCCACACCGTCATGGCAGCAGTGTTCCAGTCCTTAACAAAGGGGTGAAACTACCCACTTCTCTACACAATATATTTAGATGTCTGTGACAAACAGCCACACCTAAATTCAAAGTGTTATTATAAAATCTTAGCACCAGTAATAAAGAAAAGCACTGCACCCAGCTGAAACTGTAAACAGAATTTAAACAGTGTTGCAATTATCTCATTTGTAAATTGAGCAGGACACTGCTGGTAGCAAATTTTATGTAAAGTGTTGTAGGGTTTTTAAATGACCATGAGTAGTCAGGGCATTTGCTCTGAGTGTATTGTGCAAGATGGAATAAATGGCGGAATGATTTGGGCTTTTAAAACTAGGCTGAATAAAACACTACAAGATATCCTGCATGGGTGGGCTCAATCTGACAGGCAGATGCATTCAGGAGCATAACGTGTCTTGTATGGCTCTGATTTATATGACTCTGTGAAGGTGCCTAAGGGCTGGTTTAGACACAAGCTTGCACTGTTTTAATTAAACCTGTTTTCAGTCTAAGATTTTCAGTTCAGAATGAAAGATACTGTCATCAAGACAGCTAAAAAATGTCAAGCTCTGCTTTATGCATCTCACTGTAGGTGTCTGAGTAAAGTGGCATTGCTCTGCAGGTATTATACATATGGAAAATAGAGAGGTAGGCTCTCTCAGAGTAAATGTCCTGAATTCCCTCAGGGAGGGGTTTAATTCTCTCCACAAACTTGGGGGAGATGAAGTCCATAGATTAGACAGCTGGAGTGAGAGACCCAGAGTAGATGATGTAGCTAGTGTCTCCTCTCATTTTCTTTTTTCCTTTCTCTGCTTGTCCCTGCAGTGTTTATACCCAAATTGCCACTGTTGGGTGGAAATCAGAGCCACAAATGTAAATGTTCTGGAAAAGACATGAATAATAACCTGGTTAAGAAATGAAGAATAAAAATAGCTTATTAAAATATCTGTAGAGAAAATCAAGAAAGAAGGGGGAAAAGAGAAAATAAAGGAAAAATGAAAAGGTGCCTATAATGATTTCAGGAAGATGTGGCTGGAGGTCCTGTGAATGGAATATAGAGGGGGTTTTGACCACATTGGTTGGCTGAGCCTGGACTTTTCAGAGAAGTCAAAGGGAGTGAGACAGGGAACTTAATGGGATTTTGGCACATACTTTTCTATCAGAAAATCTTGCCTTAGATACCCAAGTGAGAAAGTATACTCTATTCATATATGTATATATTAATGTATATATGCACATATACAAGATATATATATGCATATACATATATACTTATACATGTACATACACCACATGCACACAAATCTAAAATGTATATTCAGTAGGTTTATGTGCATAATTGGGTAGAGATATATACCTCCCTCCCATTTATATAAGTACAACCCTAAATTAACTAGAGTTTCTAGGAAAAAGAAATAAACAGCAGTTAGAAATCTAAAATGTCACTTGAACTATTAGCACTGAACTCTTAAGAGAGGGATTCAACTGTTTCTCAGTCTCTTCCTCTGTTTGTTTAGCTCTCTGAGAAGCTGTGTGCTTCCCTGTTTTACTCAGTGGTTTAAATTCTTCCGGGCTCACTTAGCCCCAATATTTAGAGTATCTAAAATAAAGAGCTGGAGACATCTAAAATGGTACTGGAGGACCGAACTTGATGCAGTCTCACCCATGTCACTGCTGAGGTCTTAACCAAGAGGGTTAAGAGGAGGAGGAAACAAGTGAACCAGAAAACAAGTTGTTTCACTCCAAAGGAGGATCGCATGGAAAACTACAAGCAGCCAGTCAGGACACTGGAAAGGAATGAACAGGTAAATCCTTTGGCATTTATAGCATTTGTGTCTAAGAACTACGAGACTAGAAAGAGAACAGAAAAGAGAGATCCAGTTTGCAGCTTAATGGGTAAGGCTTTTGATTGTGAAGATTCCATTATAGATAATTTACATTTCTGCTTCCCTGTGAATGTTTATCATCACCCCTGGCCAAAAAAGGTGAGAGACTTCAGTAAGATGCGGAGCAATCTTGACGACATATTCACGGGGAAGATCTCTATTGCAGCCTACTCAAGCTGTAATAGAAAGGTCTGTTAAACATGAGGATGTGATACAACCTGTGGCTTAGGAAGACCCTAAGCTGCTGTCAGCAGGTAGCAGGGAAGGTTTGTGATTTTTCTTTCTCACTTAAAGTCTTTCTCAAAGCCTCTGCTCTTGGCTGTTTTCACAAACAACAGCGGGGTTAAACAATGACTTTGGTCTAACTCATTGTTGCTCTTCTTATGCCTCTGTAAAAGAAATCACACATAACCCTGGGAAATGTAACTTTTAATGCTGGAGAGGGAATATTTCACTAATTTTTCTTGTTGCCTGGACAGCACAGCACAGCATAGTGCCATGCATGAAGTGTGCCAATAATCCCATTTAACTCTCTTTATTCCGCAGACAATTCAAATTCAAGACAACAGCTTCAGACCCTTAAGATATCATTTGGAAGTCCAAATAAAGGACAGTGATCAGATAAAACTTAATCTAAGCAGCTTGGGCTGGATTGAAAAATTGCTACTTATGTCCCAGAATGTCACTGATAATTCTGGAACATGCTCTCTTGGTGCCTACCTCTTATGATGGAGGTTATAATTGTTAGCTTATAGCAAATGACATGCCACAAGCAATTTAAGTAAATCTGAGTGACACAAAAGGAAGTCTGTTCCTCTTTCTGCTTCTGATCTTGAGCACACAGTCCCATGACTTCCCTGTGCAAGCACAAGCATTTCTGTGGCTGTAAAGTCTTGTTCAATCAGTAAGATGATAACCATATGGCTACCTGAATGCCAGTGAGCAGAAATGTGGGGCACAGGTTAAAATCACTGTTTTTGAGAGCAATGAGGCCATATATTGGCTTAGACGACTTGTGAAAGCATGTATACCATATCTCATAAGATCTACTTACTAAGCAAGCTTAGTCCAAGGTGAAATTTTTTGAATGACACTGATTTCAGTTAAGAACTTGTGGAGTTAATGATCATTTATATAGTACATTCTGTGTGGAGCATTTGGTCAGGAAGTGGAAGACCAAGGATTTAAACTGACGTTCACATTGTTGTGATTAAGACCTAGGATTGTACAGCTGAGAAGGATATCTTTGCCTTAGGTCGAAGATACATTCTTAAGAAGATCCCCTACATCCTTCCTGTTTAAAGAAGGGGTGAAAAATTTACAGGGTCAGTAGAGGTTAGACAGAGTACATTTCCAGCTTAGACAACGGATGGAAAATCCTCTTTCTTTTCTCAGGATGATTTTTTTCCCTCCAGTGCTGATGTGAGGTAAGATGTGCAGGAACTATCCCGTAACCGCATTGGATACACAGCTGTCTCTGTTCCCAGGTAGAGAACCAGGATCTTTTACTCTTCTTCCTTTGGGTGCCATGAATTCTTCATGCCTGGCTACACAAAAATTCAGCTTGAACAGGTTTGGAGGCATTTTTTTAACCTAGGTGAGCATACTGATGGCAGTTCATGCACCCTCCGGTACTTCTGGGAGGTATAATTTCAAACCCTGTTAGTCTGAGGAAGACACAGCTTTACCATTTCCTGGATAAGATATGCAAAAGCAATCCAATGTGGAGGCTTCCTCCCCAAGGGAAATCCAAAAGAGTAAGCCAGGATCCAGTTTCAGGCTCTGAATTGCACACTGACAGCCATGTTTGAGACAGGCGCTCTCATCTAAGCAAGAGGCAATGATTCAAATGCATCTTTCTTTTTGCCTTTGTCTGTCGCAGCAGGCTGCAGTGCAGGAACCAAACTATCTCTTGTTTTACTCAAAGGTAACCTAAGCACCTGATGTGTCTATCTGGAGCGATGCACCAGGCATGCCACCGCTGAGCCTTGCACTATGAAACTGTCCCAGCTGAATGTGGTCTGCCAACACGGGCCCGCTCCCAGGAGAGGTGGAAGAATTTTAATTAACCAGATTCCGGTTACTCTAACACCCAAATCCAGGTTTTAATGGGGTCTTGAGTGTGACCCCTTGACTGCTGAATTCTATAGTCCATGGGCAGGGACACCTTCCACTAGACCTGGTTGCTCAAAGCCTCATCCAGCCTGGCCTTGAACACTTCCAGGGATGGGGCATCCACAGCTTCTCTGGGCAACCCCTTCCAGTGCCTCACCACCCTTTCTGTGAAGAACTTCTTCCTGATATCTAATCTAAACCTGCCCACTTTCAATTCAAACCCACTACCCATTGTCCTGTCACTACAGGCCCTTGTAAAAAGTCCCCCCCAGCTTCCTTGGAGACCCTTCAGGTACTGGAAGGTGCAATAAGGTCTCCCCGGAGCCTTCTCTTCTCCAGGCTGAACAAGCCCAACTCTCTCAGCCTGTCCCCATAGCAGAGGTGCTCCAGACCTCTGAGCATCTTCGTGGCCTCCTCTGGACTCGCTCCAACTGGTCTATATCCTTCCAATATTGTGGGTTCAAGAAGATCTCAGGTGTATTAATACATGTGACAAGTCTTCCCAGCATTTGAATGGGCCTGCAAGTAAGCATCGAAAGATATTTACTTGCATGTAAGGCTACCTGTTTACCTAGAAAATGAACATAAAGGCAAAGAAATTTAAAAAGAGCTATATCTGTTTGTGTTAGGTATACAGCCAAGTTCGGCAGTGTAGTGAAGGTATTCCTGTAACTCACTTAGAGAATTTTTTTAAAAAAAGGCCTGTCTATTTGGTGAATATTTATGTGTTTTTTTAAATAATGGTAATTAAAACAGTAAGAAAAGAGGTGGTGGGAGGACATCATATACCTCCTCCAATTCCTTGGATGAAAATCACAAGCTTCAAATACTATCATCAAAGATAAAAGGCTTGTTGTGTTGGCAACTTTACAGTCGCTTTTCAAGCCTGTCGGATAGTCATGCTGTGGCATCAGCCATTGTTGTTCTGGAGGTCTCCTTCTTCTCTGACCTGATGGGAAAAAAATCTGTCATCTTTTAAATCATATTCCCTTCCCAAATTAAAAGGAGGACAAGAATTGGCAGATCCATCTTTAGGTGAGAGAAGCCATCTATTATTTATGTAGCTCTTTTAACCCTGCTGCCGTTAAAGAACCCAACAAGCTGCCACCCACCATAAAAAAATAAATAACACTGAAAACGCTGCATTGTATTCAATTAAAATATCAGAAATGCAAAGCTCTACCTTGATGTTTGGATCAAGGGAGATGCACTTGTGTTGCTGCAGTCATGAGACAGAACCCTTTCTTTTCGAAGTAATTGGGTGCCTGCTGTCAGAAGTCCCGAGGAAAGTTTGGCATGTTTGTGCAGAGCCGCATTGTCTTGCTGAATTTATTTAGAATAGAATGCTGCCTATAGCTGGACCTACTTCAGTCAGAAGTAAATATCTCCCCACAATGCAACTACCGAGTTTTGAGTATGTGCGTGTGTGCTTGCTTATACTGTACAATGTATTATTTCTGGTTTTGTGGCTTTAAGCTGTTTTGGTTGGGAAGACAAGTAAAAAACTCCACTTCAAACATGGAGCAAACTGGATTCTAAAAGATTTACACCTCAAAATTTACAACAGAGGCTTCTGAAATCCTTGTTTAGAAGAGTTTTGGAGAAGACGTGGCCTCCAAGCAGCTCGAATGCCTCATCTCTGTCTAGAAGCTCAGAAATAAATCTCACACACCATCTGGCAGGGAAAAGTAGCAGACACAGACTGTGGAAAGGAAATGAGCCATTGACCAAATGTTTCCCACTTAAGTATCATCCAATGGATATTTGCCCCCTTCTCACCCTGAGAGCTCAGATTACTCAGTGAATCTCTTTGTCACGTATGAAATGTGTGTGTATCCAAGATGCAAGCTTTCAAGCAAAGATGTTGATAGCTGATAGTTTAAAAAAAAAAACCCAAACTCCCCCCCCCCAAAAAAAACCAAACCAAAAACCCACAAAACCCACACCAGAAAACAGTTGGCTACTTCCAGTAAAAGTTCATATGATGAACAATACAGACTAGAGCTGAAGTTTTGCATGAAATCACGAAGCAATTATCATCAAAAGGAGCTTGAAGAGATATGATATGAAATCCTGGCATTCCCCTGGGATAAAATAGTACTGCAGGGCTCTTCCTGACTCATGAGTCTGTACTGAATTGAAGGAGGAAAATAGGACATATCAGCTGATAAAACAGATAAAGAAGTAATAAATTCTTAGTATTATGGACCAACCCGCCTCCTGCTGTAAATGTGTTTTTCATATTGAAGGGGCATATTCTGCCCTCACCTCCACCCTGAATCATTGGATTTTTGAAATGTAGCCTAAGAGTAAAATGAAAACCAAAGGCTATGTCTGATATTATTAGCATCCTGCTAGCATCCAGATTTATTTTTCATAGTGAGAAAAGGAGAATATCAGTATTGCTGTCTTTTGTACAGTCATTTGGGGTTTTTTTATATTATGAAAAAAGTTTCTGAATTTTGAGCTCTAGAAATTCAGGAAAAAACCTGTTTATCCAACTTCTGCATATGACAAAGTTTCCCCCATCAACCAGTTACTCTGTACCTTTCTGCAATTTCATATATCCGAGAATAAATAGTCTAACTCTGGGATCTGAATCTAGATACTTTCTCTATTTAACAGAGAGAAACAGGTACTTCCAAAATAGGACATATCTCATGCTGTGCTAACTAACATGGCTGGGTGAGTCATTCCCTGTCATGCCCATCCCAGTGCAGATACTTTCTAGGAATTAGATAGAGACCACTAAGCACTGAAGGCTGCACAACAGACATAATAATTTTGGTTCCCAATTCAGGTCACTGCTATGAACTCGGTCTAGATCCAATTAGTGACCTGCGATAGAGGTGAAAGCCTGAATAGCCCATTGGTAATTCCCTGAGTTATTTGGTCTCCCAAAGCAATTTTGTTTAGCTTGAAGCCTGTTCTTCCAAACTACTGATTTATATTTTAGCTGAGTGCAAGCAGGATTTTAATCATTAAATGTAATAACAGCATTTGTTCTTATAGGGTAAAATCAGCTCAATCCATATCCAGTAAAGAAGCCTGAGTAATTGAAATAGAAGCACACTACTCCATCACTTCAGGCGTGTAACAATGATAGCTAATAGTAAAAGATGATATATCTCATCCCCTTAGAGACACTTGAGTAATTTGTAGGTCGACAAAAAGATCTTCTATAGCAGCTATTCAGAGCGAGCAAGACGGTTTCTGTCTATTTGTATGTCTTGATTTACTCTTTGGATTGTACTGCTAATCTCTGTGCTGGGGGTAGCTTTGCACTGGGTTTCTGTAACTAGGCAAATTACACACAGACGCTCACATGCTCTCACTTGTGCCCACACTCACACACATACTTTTCCTCTCATAAAGACCATACTGTAAAATCGGTTTGAACTATATAGAACAGAACATTTCCAAGCAAAGGTGTTTATTTAAATACCTGAATTTCAAGATGTTGCATCACTTTTGCAATGGTAAATGTATCAAAGCAAATGTACTTGTGCTCAAAAACTAAACAACCCCCACAAATCTGCTAACTGCTGCTGGCAGAATCTAACTGCTGCATGGTAAAAATAATGAAACAAATGTATTAAGAGAAATAAATCACTAGCTACCTAGATGGTAACAGCCTCTTCTAAATATGAATAAGCTTTGTGGGACACAGCCAAAAGGAGAGACACAGTTTGCCCGATTCAGGCATCGATTCACATAGAATTTTTAGGTGATTATTTCAATTGTGCTGCAGTATGTTTCTAAAGAGTTATATATATTCCAGGGGCAGAGGTAAATGATCCTGAATGTTTTAAGGGTAGCACAACTCCACCAAAATGAATTGTCTATTCCTGGGAAGCAGGTTTCTCCCTCAAGAGGTCTTAATTGGCATCTACCTCCCTCCAGGGAACATAAAAACTTCCTGTAGAAAAATTCCTTCACCTGGCAACTTAAATGTAGGTAAAAATTTATCTGGATTAGATCACTTTATATTACAAAATCAAAATACCAAGGTGGTTCTTGAGTTGCTGTGGAATGTTGGCTATTCTGTGGATCCATACAGGCAAAAGTATTTCCTTTTGCCCAATTAAATTGTGGAAGCTTTAGGAAGATTACTTTTCTAATTCAGAGATGTGCAACAAGTATCATCTGGTTCATCGTTACTCATACTCTTACCTAATAGCTTAATTAATTTTCTAAGAGACTACATAAACAGCTTGTTTCCACAGTACCTTGTTATGTCAGCATGGCAAGGAAACTGTGCTCAGGCTGCACGTGGATAGAGAGAAAAAAATGACTCTGAGAGTGCAGACATATAGTCAAGAAAATGATAAAATGGAATAAGGAGTGATTCATTTTGGGAGAAAAAAAGGCATGTAGTCAATGAATTTAAATGTCTAATTTATGTGTGAACGAATGCAAAGAAATGGACAATTTTGAAAAGACTTGAAAATATAAAGATGGAATGGTTTTTTAGGTTGCATGTGGAAAAGCAAGACTGTGACATGGAGATAGAAGTCTATCTGGGTGAATTTCACGCCACCTAATTCTACTAGGGTCTGGGTACAGCTCCAGATTAAGTTACTTAAAAGTTAGGTTTGTGCCCTCTACGTGCAGGTGAGGTTGTCTGAAATTCATCACAGGCAATGAAGATCTCTTCACATCAATTGCCCTCATGCAGGTGTCTACTAGCACTTGAATGGTCCTAAGGTATTGTACTTGGTCTCCAGCTCCTCTCCAACGGGCAATGGGTTCTCTGCAGGTTCTGTGTCTCATTTGCCATTCCCATCTGAGAATCAGGTATCTTAGGGCATCTCGAATATCCACCAATAATGGCTTAATATAGATGACTGAATCCTACTCAAAACATATTTAATACTGGTGGAACTGAGTGTACTGAAGCAATAGGCAGGACAGTCTGCATGAAGGAGTTCATCTACCACCCTGTGACCGAGAGAGAAAGATGGAGTGGTGTAAGGCGCAATAAGATAATTAAGAAAGAGAAAATTCTGTCAGCGTTTTCTGAAGGGAGAATACTATTAGGATTATGGAACAGTCTTGCTAGGGAAATTACATCAGCACCTGGCACTTTAAAATGTTGGTAGTATAAAGAAATAGCAAAAGTGATTTTCAACTCATTTGCATTGTAGAAACTCACCTTACATAAAGGTCTTCTTCTGCCCCCTCTGATAACTGTATTTGTCCAAATTATTTATTGCAAGTGAAATATGAAATGAATTCAACTATTTTTCCCTGTTTATAAATCATTTTCAAGCTCATCTTAATTTGTATGGAAGTATTCATTGCACATAAGCATTTGCCAACTAGTTTATGAGGACAAATTACAGATGACAACTTGTTCGTGAACACTTATTTCAACTCTTTATTACTCCTGAGTTGTGATTAGTCATCCGTATCACATGGTATTGAACTGACTGTTACTTTTTAATCAAGAAAACAATGATTAATGATGGCAATTAACTGATAATGAGGAACAAGAATAATGTGAAGTTCAGGACTCACAAACATTTTTGAATAAACCAGAATGCATTCTGAGAAAACCGGCATTAGGTTCCTATGTATGAGCATGGCTAGAGTAGTATGTTCATTGATGAAACACGCATCTCCTCCAGGTATTACTCTTAAAAATTCATACTGCCATTGCTACATCCAGAAGTAATTTTGGGATAGCACTTAAGTAGTTTGTTGTTCCGTGTTGTATTTGCTCACTTTCCAGGTGAAGGATTTTATTAACAGTGTATTTCCCCCTGTGGCCGGTAGTACTCTTTAATGTAGTCTTTTGGGGTCTTTCTGAAGTTTGGTCCTGTACAGTATGTGTTACTCTACAGTTTTGGTCCTGGCTGGAGCTATACCAAAACAGGAAAATTAATGAATAAATAAATAAATAAGACAAGAAGCAGCTGTGCAGGTTGCAGAGAAATACTTGTTATTTTGAATTTACTTGGTTGAAATAGCCACTGGGAACCCTGGAAGAGCCTCGTTCTGGGCTATAAGGAGCAGGTGTCACTGCTCAAATAGTGACTGATGCTTCATGGTTGTGACAGAAGCAGCTCCGAGCACTGTCATTTGAGTCCCACTGCACTAGCAAATATGTGGCAGAGATAAACTTGCCTTGGCAGCACAAGGGATGACAGTACCTTGCGTATCTTTTAACAGCTCTTCTTCCTCTGATTTCAGAAAGAAGCAATACATAAACCCCTTAAATCCATGAGATTTCTGTTAATGATGTCACTCTTCATGAAGGTAACATGGACCTTTTTTTAAATCAGTGTGTGTGTAAGGTAGAGCAGAATCTCCATTTACTAACAACCCCTACAAGATCTGTCTCTATTTACAAACACAGAATCGCTTTTGATCAGCCAAGCTATGAAAAAACCCCACCCGCATTAGAATTGCTAGATAACAAAAATCCAGAAGAATGTGGAGCCACCGGAGAAGCAATGGAGCACTGGGGAAGCAAAACAAAGCCGCCCTTCTCTCTCACTCCCTTCATGACCAGGATATTTGCCCAAAACCCTGTGACCATTGAGAGATGAGCCGACTAGGTCCCGACTCCATTGCAGCTGGTGGAGTTAAGCTGATTACACCAACTGAAGCTTGGCTTAGCAAGCTGCAACGGCAAACTTTTGATTGCTGCCTGGCAGGTTCGAAGAGGGATGGGCAATTTTTATGAGCAGCAGAGCAAATGAAGCCTGTTTTCCTAAGGATTTGTTCCATGCAGTTGGATTCTCTGGGGTCTAATAAGGACTGAGCACCATCTGAAGCTTTTCCAGCAGCTAAAGCATTCATAATGACTCTCTCCCAGGTTGATTCTCTGGTTGTAATAATGTACCTGCTCATGCTGCAGCCTTTCCCCTGCTTTCGATCTGTCCTTCCAGTCCATATTTATTTTAAGACTATAATGTTTTGGGACTTCTACTTGACTGTCAGATGTAGTTGTTACTGATGAATGGATTTGGAAGGGACTGGGAAGGGACAAAAAAGTACACACACACCCAAAAATATGTAGACAAAATAAATGTGTAAAGACAGGCTGAAATCATGATCAGCTTACATGTATTTTCATAGGAAGGTATTCTTGTGGGATCGTAACTATAAAAAAAAGTGGTTTAATTAGATAAAAGAGACATACATACACTTCCTTTCTGCAGATATAGCAGCACTGCTGTTTGGCTGTGCAATTGCGATCACCCAAGGCAGACAGAACAGCCTTAAGCACAAGAAAACCCTACTATTACCCACCTTCCCCTCCAGACCTCCAAATAGGTAGAACAGATTAAATGCTGCAAACGCAAAAATTGAAGCCAAATTGCAGGGTAGGTATTTCTGAAGCATCTCTCCTTAAGACAAGTTAAGGAATCAAGTACAATGGACCCTGAGTCAGTCCATCTGTCACTGATCCCCTCCCGCTGTGGAGCACCCCTGGCTGTGCCCTGGAAGTGTCCATCTCAGTATGTTTTGGGCCTCTTGTATGCTCTGGATGCTCTAGGGTTGTGATCTTGGGAAGGAGAGTCAGTTAATCTTTACAGGATTTTACAGACTTCATTTCTCTTTGTACCTCTGTTTCCCCCTATATAAAAAAAGAAATAAAGTCCTTGCTTTCCTCTGTAAAATCCTTTATGACCTAAAGATGAAAAGTGTTAGGTAGGAGCTTCCTAGGCCTAGACCTTGAGAAATCTCCCACCAAAACCAGTGGGAGATAGTCACCTATGTGCTTATGTGGAACTGGCTCCTACTATAGCTATGTTGTCATGACGGGGAGTTAATTTTCCCTAGCTTCAGTAGCCTAACTAATAGGCATTTAATATAAATTAGTCAGCTGAGATACATGAGTAGTTTCAGCCCACCTTACAATCCCCGTGGTGTCCACAAAGAGAACCTGAATTAATTACTTAGATGGCCAGACCTAACTGGTTGTTTTATGCTAGGTGTCAGAAAGCTAATGGCTAGTTTACTTGTGCCCAGACTGATGGATCCAATATTAGCTTTTGCTAATAAGTGAAGTATTTGGTTATAAATCATTAGAATAACAAATACTGTCCTGCTGTAGCCTTATAGTGCTGTGGGTTTAACATGTGTCTGGAAAGGTGCTTTAAGTAAAAAAGGTTTAAAGGATGAGAGACAAGATGAAGGTGATGTAATTCAAGAAATCATCTTTTGCATCTAGTCCAGATATCAATTAATTCTGATTCTTCCTTAATTTCTACCAGGTTAAAGAAAAGATGGCTTTGAATTTATAAAGATGATTTGTTCCTACTCCAGTGGACTTTAATAATCTTGACTATATTTTAACCTGCCATGAGCGTAGTGACTATATGGCATATTTAGCTCAGTGTGAACCTGGATTATCTTCTTGGAATATATTTCATTAAAGAAATGAGTATTTTTACTGATCTCTTCCTTTTTAGCAGGCTGAACCCTCTGGTCCTAATCACAAAAGAATGTAATATCGAAGGTTTTAATGAGAATATGAGATAATATGACATCTACACATACCTCATCTGTATGCTTTTGATTTAGATTATTAACCCTGGTTCTGTTTCAAGGAACGATTATAAAATTTAAACAAAACTCCACAAACTTTATCCTTTAGATTTATTTCTCAAATATATCAGTTCCTTCTTAATGGTTTCAGCTCCCGGTGTTTAAATCTTGAAGCTCTTGCACACGATAGCATACTGCCATAAAATCTACAAAATGTGCAGGCAGCTGAGAAATGCAAATTGCTTTCAGGTTTTACAGGAAACTGCACCGGGGAGAAAATCAAACAGAAATTGTTTACCTCGTAGGGAAAACAAGGGAGTAAAAGAGCTGAAGTTTTCAAGGTCTTGCAGAAGTTTATGCTCCCATTAAAACCAGCCTTCTCACCACTCTGCATTACCTCTGGGGAGCCTGAAGCAGGTTCACTGAGGATTCAGGTGCTCGCCACAGATGCTAACGACGGTTTCAGAGCAAGTGACTATGAAACGCGCAGGTTGAGACCCCGAGAACACCTGCGGTGTGCAACCGCACGGGCACAGCCCCCTGCTCCTTCCGGCAGGGTCTGCCCGGGGGGCTTGTCCTGTGGGATTTTCAGAGGGAGGAGAGGAGAACGGCCTTAGGTGGCGCCCGGGCTGGGTTTGTCACCTGTCCCGACCCTCCCAGTCCTGTCGCGGGGGTCGGTGCCGAGCGCCCGCCCGCCCCGCCACTGCCTCCAAAGCAGAGCCCCGGGCTCCCTCTGTAGTTCAAACAGGGAATTATAGGCAACTCCAGAAACCCGTTCGTCCTAAAAAAACCAAGGGAGGGCGAGCCGTTTGTGTGTGTCGCAAGCGGGACAACGGCCTGGTGTGAGGGAGGCTCGTGGGGGCTCCCCGGCCCCCCCGACCTGGAGGAGCAGCAGGTCTGCCCTTTCCAGGGCTCTGCCGGGGAGATCCATCCCGAGGACTTCCACGAGCCTGGCACCACTGTGGGGTGTGTGACCCACGCCGGGTCAGTGCCTGACGCCCCAGGGGACACATCCACCGTGTCTGCGCTAGCCTGCTTGTCATTTCATGGGTGCAGCTTTTATCTTGCCGCAGAAAATGTCTTTCTTTAAAACTCCAGATGCCCTTCATCAGCACACGCTGCCTCGTTCAGAGACGGTCGGTCACAGCGCGAGCAAGAAAACAAGAGGATGACCACGCACCTACGACCATCAGCCCGCGGCTCACGGCGCCCAGAGCAAGTCTGATCCTAGAGAGAAATCAGAGAAAGTCCCGCGAGAGCTAACAGAAAAACAACGCTACCTCAGGCTTGGTTATGAAAAAGTAAGACCAGGAGATGTCATGCACTGCTGGCCCCTAATTGCTAAAACATCATTGTCAAAAGCACATCTTGAAATGCCACAGTAGTTGTCAGCCTTGTGGGCTAAAAGAACCCTCCTGCTTCTATCAAGTGAAAAAGACATATTGGAAAATCAAATCATTCACAGATGGGAGATTTTCTCTATAGAGCTCATAGGATAAAGAAATATTCATGATTCCTATAAAAAGGAGTTGTTCAAAGATAATTCTGCTACTGTTGCTAGGACCAGAGACCGACAAGCGGAGCAGAGCAACTGCTTCCCAGTAAGTGCATTAGTGCATAAAACCAGGCTGACTCAGAAACAGCCCGACAAATACACAGGGGCTGCACGACTCCTTTTGCCATCGCTTCATAAAACCAAGTTTCTGCCACTTTTTAGCTGTGACCAGTCTCTTCGGTTCCATTGGTCATCAGTCATTTGTGTTTCAGTACAGGCGGGCGAGTCCTCTCTGAAATCAGAGTAGGATAAAGCTTCTCTGCAGTTTTCATGCTCTTTTCATGGACCTTATTTTCTGCCAATTTCTATAGAGAAGGTTAAACCGGGTGATTTTGGTGGCTACTTCAGAAGCAGGCCACTGGCACATGCTGTTTGAGTGGGTGAGAGAGCCCCTATCTTTTAAAACTACCCTTACATTTCTCTTTTTGGGGGATTTTAAATAAATGCTCTTTATATTACACTGTATGCTCAGAGCAAGTTAAAGGAAGGTTCTCATAACACAGCTTTAACCCCTCCTTGAAATCTCTGCCAACCTCATCCAACTGCACCCTTAGCTGGCAGTACTGTCACTGGGTGATGTCTCATAACCTTGCAAGATTTGCCCAAGAGATTCTTGCTGATCAGTGGAGCTGAGGGGGAAGAGAAGGACCAGCCGTTTGTGCCCTCTTTTGCTTTTAAATACACTGCTAGCAGCACGGTCTGCCCTGGGTATGCCAGAAGTAGCTAAGAGCGGCTCACGGAGTTCTGCTCCTGTCTGACCCTCCCTGGGACATGCTCCCCCCTCCCCTGCCCCACCACTGTCCTCTGCAGCCTTCAACAGCCCCTTCAGCGTGGAGGTGCAGAGCTGTACTGTGCTGGCCTGGTGCTGCTTTGGGGTTGCACAGTGAGCGCCAGCCCACCTAGTCCCTGGAGCTGGCACAGCCACCCTGCACATCCCTATCCTCCACACCCATGACAACAGCCCTGCCTTTGCCCAGAGCTTGGCCACGTTGGAGCTGCCCGAGGAAGTGCTGCCCAGCTCCCTGCTGCTCGACCTGGAGGCCCTAGGGATGAGGTTGCTGAGTGCCCAAATAACTAATTCTTCTGCCCTTCGGCTTCTCTACCTGCAAACTGTGAGAAACAGATTTGTTCATCCTGTAAATGTGCAGGTTATACTGCAGCTAAATATTGCGCAGATGGTCGTGCCATGTCTATGTTCACTAAATGAACTTAAATTCTTGCACTTCAGCCTTTTTTAAATCTGAAACACTTGTTTGTGCCACACTGATATTTATATTTATGGAAAGGAATAAGCAAAGATATTTTTCACCTCTAAGAGAGCCAAGTTCTTGTTTCTTTTCATCCTTCATGTCTTCAGCTGGAGGAAAAGTCTGCTTTCCATTTAAGGTAAATATGTCTATTTTTCCAAATTAACAGTTGGAAATGCTGTAATTCATATTCTTGTGGTGACTGGAAAAGAAAGTTTTAATGGTTTCCTTTTGTTTTTAGTGCCCGTTCAGCTCCAGATCAATTGAGTGTGAAGGACAGTGGGAGAAGAGACAGTGAATTTAATGACAGTCATTCCAATATCAGTAGAGAAAGGCTAAAGAAGCCATCTTCAGAGATGATGGAAAACCAGGTTGGAAAGTATAAAACTTAACATCTCAATTTTGGAGTGCAAGACATAAACGGAGGCAATGAACTGAAACAGATCTTACCATTCTCCTTCCCAAGGCCCCTGGATGAAAAAAGGCAGGGATAGATTGAAAAGTAGGGGTGTCTGACCCCCTCGTCACCAGTGTCCCTGACTCACCAGTGAAACATCTCAGTGATGTTACTAAGGCATGGAATCAGGGAGGAGGCTCAGTCTCATGTTAAACACTGTCAAACCCCAGAGAGACTGGCTTCTGAGGGCTTTGTTTTTGGATGCTCAGTTTGACCCATCAGAAAGAGGTTTGAGAGGGAACAAGTGCTGAGCATTGCTTTGTTAATGTTTCTTGAAGCCAAGCAGCAGGAAACACTGACATTCACATCAACAGGTGCTCCTGAACTGAAATGTTTGGCCTATGCCTGTCCATGTGTGTTGCAAAGTGCGTGTCACACGTGTGTGCACGGTAAAAAAAGAAATGAGGTGTATGAATAATTGGACTGCAGGGTGTTGAATCACATGTATTACATAGCTCTATGTTTATTACAGCTCACTCGATACAGGTTCTTGTAGGATCCTAGCATAACATCTAGGGTCCTAGCATAATTTTAGGATATATCTTATCTCTTGTAAAAACAGTGCAAAGAAATGTAGATACACTTATTTGTAAATATAATAAATTGCTTTTTTGCTAGCATAAGAACACCTGAGATCATCTTACAATATATTGTGTGATATTGATGACCTAAGCATAAAGCTGCTAAAAATCAGCCATTTCTTTGAGAATATATGTGAGAATGTACTATATTTGTAATTTAGTAAAACCTATCAGATTCTTGAATTCTAGAAAAATCTTTCATATTAATTTGAAGGACTTCAAAATATTGCTTCCTTTCCAGGTACTATATCCTCTGCAGAGGAAAAGACATAAAGGAGGTAGAGAACTATCACACTTCTTATGCCCAACAGCTGAAAACAAGGAAAACACCTCCCCTGCATTATGAAAACGACAACATGATCGCATATTCTACAATGCCAATTTATCAGCACATAACTCAGTTTGGAAAGTCTAATTTTCATCCCTGGCAGCCAAAGCTGAAAGAATGTTATTATCAGGTGAATATTCCTAAACCTGAAAGACTGCAGATTGTATCTGAAAGATTTCTAAATGATGGGCAGACCAACCCAGGAACTAGCCTGTCAAGACAGCACGGAGGATTAAATCACCCTTTGCAGAGCACTTTACTCATAAGTGCCTCTGAAATAGGAACATCATTCTGAAAGAGCAATGAAAAGATATCACAGAGTATCATAAAAATGTACTGGGTACTTTTGTTTGTGTTTATGAGAAAGTGTTGCCAACCAAGAAGTGTAAATAAAATCCCAGCAAGAGCAAATGTTACTTTCCATTACAACAAAAACAATCAGTGCCTAGACAAATCATCTTTTTAAAATCATCCTCTATTCTTTGTCAAAGTATTTAAGTGAAAACCATGCAAAGGCATGTAATTAGTGCTACCAGAAATTAAAAAGTAAACGATCCTGAGCCACGTCTTTATACTGAGATGCTTATATATGTCAATAAAAAGATCTAAGTGTAATTCTACAATCAAACATGTCCTGAAGTACATATTATCGGATATATCAGATGGCCTATCTGTTTGCTTTTCAAAAATAACATCAAACTGGCCTCAGATCTGCATCTGAAAGAGTGCAGGTAGACTTTTAGGCCCACATGGCTGGCTGAGTTCTGTGCTCCTGTATGAATAAAGACTCCAGCATTAGGACACCAAGAAAACCACAGAAATAACTGTGCTGGAGGGATGAAGAATACAGGTTATTTAGGAAACTATGGTAAACAGAGGTATTTATATACATGTATCTCTCTGTATGTATAGCTAAAGCTTTTCAGTATTTCTTTCATTGGCTGTCAGGAATCTGGCTGGGATGGAGTTAACATTCTTCACAGCAGCCCTTATGGTGGTGTGTTTTGGATTTATGGATAAAAAAGTGTCAAAAACGCAGCATTGTTTTGTCTATGGCTGAACAGTGCTTGCACAGCCTCAGAGCTTTCTCTTTTTTGTCACTCTGGCCCCAAAGTGGTGATGAGCAAGAAGTTGTGCGGCACACAGCCAGGACGCCTAACTTGAACTCCTCAAAGGGAATCGCCCAAGGTGTATTCTACACCATATAGCATCAGTCCTACCTCGATGTGTTAGCTCTCAGAAAATGCTGAAGGACTAATTTACCACCTGTTTGTGGTCACTTAGAGAAGGCTAACTCAATTTCCAGTGCAAAACAAAATTTGAGAGCTGTTTGATAGAGATTTTAGTTACAGGAGATTAATTAAAATTAGGTACTGGGCAGCAAACTGCTTTTATTAGGCCAATGGACCCAGGTGAAGAAAACTTGAGGACAGGTTTGGGGATCTCTGCAAGTTGAGCTAAATAATGAAGGAATAGAGGAAAGATTTTCTATTTGAAAATGCACACTTTCTCCTGCTAGTTTCCTGGATCATATTATAAGGAATTGCTTTTTGCCGCAGACAGACATAATTCAAGCACTTCACAACACCAAAAAAAGAGAAAAATATCCCAAGTATAATATAAATGATCAGTGATCTGGGACCAGTGCATTATTTTAGTGGATGAGTTAGGATGCTCTTTATGCACTACCCGGATAGCTTAAAGCACTCCAGGAGGTAGTTATATTTTGGCTGAATATTCTTCCAAATGATATTCTTCTTTAGCTTTTAGTTACATTATGTGTACTTACTTGAAACAGGTACTTTAGATTTGCTTTTTTGAAAACCGAGATGATTCTTGAATTAAAACCATGCTGACTCTTAACTTCAGATGTGCTTAGGAGGGTGATACAATTTCAGAAATCCTGCGATTCAGCTCGTAACCAAAATTTCCCCAAACAAACACCAAGGCAGTCTGAAGTCTGCTTCTCAGAGAAAATATATGCATACCTGAATCCTGGACTTGAGTCTGAGGTTTGGTCCGTGTTCCCCACTAAATTTTATAAGTCACTGTGGAAAATTAGGTTGCTGTTAAATGCACTATTTGTTTTTAGTGTTTTCACTCTACTTCCAGCTGTGTATATACAGACCCCTTTTGACAGGTTATGTGAATGTTAGCAACCTGGATGGTAAAACAGAGACCGGGGCAAGCATAATGTGGCTTGATTGATATGTGTGTTCTACCATGATATCAATATTAAGTGAGATTTGATTGTCACAGGTGTCAGCCTCGTTTATAGAGGGAAACCAGTTTACCTGAACAAACCTGTGAAGTATGGCGCTTTAGTTGCTGCCTCATTTGCAGTTGCAACGTCCCAGCTGAGACATTCATACATTGCGAGGAGGGTGGGATGAATAACTAGGATTAAGAGCCACCCGAGCTATCCCAGGGGAACCAGCTGTCACTGTGGAACAGAATCCTTGGCTTGTGTGTAGTATATATATAACATTCACTTTAGGCTGCAGTGGTGATTTGTCTTAGCTACAATTTAGGGACCAAAGGTAGCAAGTACGGCTGGCAATTTCCATGTACAGCCAATGACAAGAAGTAGGATCCTCCAGGGGACAATTCAGAGCACGCAAGTTAGATACTAAAGTAGCTGAAAATGGATGGCGTGGTTACCTCCTCCTGTACCTCATTTTCTTTTTACATTTAAGGGTGAATAATAGTATTTCTTTACTTTTCTCCTCCTTCCCCACTCTTACCGTACAAATTAATTGTTTTTCAGGTACGGCTTCCTCCAGTGGCACAAAGACAATTTAAAATCCTGCATTTCCCCTATGTACTTTGCTCTAGGAGCCAACACATCCTGTGAGCAATGTGTGATAGGAAGGAATCCTACTCTAGTATGCAAGTCTTCATATGTCTTAGTATTGCTGACAGGGATACTGGTTTTCCACTGCCACTCTCTTGAGGAAGAGTTCATTTCTGAGATTTGTTGACAATGCATACAAGCCATAAAAACCTGAAAGGAGACTTTGTGGTTCAAATCCTCTCCATAAAGCCCATATCACTGGGCTCAGCATAAAAGTGAAGGAATCCATTCTTAACTAACATAGCCAGTGCATGCAGGCTTAGAATTGGCTTGCTAGGTACTATGGCAACAATATAATAAAAGTGGGGAATCAACTGCTGCCTAGCCTGTCAGCTGGTTTGAATAAAAGACACTAATTGCTAAGTGTCTGTGCCTTCACCAGATGCTCAAGGGCTCATTAACCTCAATAGAATAGCAGACTCATTACCAGGCTTGTCTATGGATTAACCATTCTAGGCCAATAGAGACTTGCATTTGCTCCATGTAGGTTAAATTAACTCCATACCTTCACATTAGTATATATTTTATAGAAACTGAAGGATCTTTGGAAATGCATTTCTGTAATTTTTCTTCTATGACAGCTCAACCAGGTTTTAGGAGTCCAGGAAGAGGTTTTATGGTGGCTTAATTAGTGTGTCAAAACTGGCATAAAAGTGAATTTTTATCTAAAAATACCAGGGATGCAAGCTGTGATTTGGAAGTTTTGCTCTTTTGCCCATCTGCCTTAAAAACTGGCATATTCACTGAAAACTCTAGAAATGTGTCTGAGATGACTGTTCTTCTGCCATTTCTCAGACCTAGAGCTGGGTCCTGGCAATTACTCTAAAGCCAACCCTGAGACATCCTTGTCTTTGAGATACTTTATAAAATAAGCTAAAAATGGAGGCAAGGTTGTAAAGAAACTCAAATCAATTAGTTTAAAATCATGGTGATAACTCTACTTCACCATTACTTCAATCTGCCTTTCTTGATTCTCTTCCTCCCAGAAGATGCCAAGAGGAACCAAGAGTATCTTTCTTGCAGGTAAGAGTAACTCTGTGCTGATAACTCTACTTCACCATTACTTCGATCTGTCTTTCTTGATTCTCTTCCTCCCAAAAGATGCCAAGAGGAACCAGGAGTATCTTTCTTGCAGGTAAGAGTCACTCTGTGTTGTATGGGCTGAGAAAGAAAATACTGGTTTATTTGCAGATATAGGCCTGAAGCCGAAGCCTCCTTTAAATTACTGAACTTGATGCAAGCCTGAGAAATGAGCAGTGGTCAAGTCATGGTACAAAAGAGGTTTGTTTGTTTAACTAGAAAAGAAATCAACAGATTCTTATTACGTCTTGCAAGTGACCATAAAAATGAAGATTAAAATAAACCTTGTATAATCTTTTTTTTTTCTCTTTAGTATTTAGAAAGACTCTATGTGATTTTTATTGTGTTCATTCTTGCTTCTCACAGAATTAGGTAGTGAAGAATCATGCTGAACAACCAATGCAAGTGCAAATTCCGTGTCTCCTTTGGGCAGAATGGAATCTCTGCCTGAGATACTGAACTCACACATACACTTTGATTGCCTCAAAAATCATGTGTCCTAAGTTCTTTACCTCATAGAAGGAGGCAGCTGTCTTTGAGAGGCTTTAGAGAAAGATCTTGCCTGCTTAATTTTGGACACCCCAATCAGCCAGGCAGGCTCGCTCTTTGGAGGTCTTCAAAGGTACCTGCCAGTCCCTGCTGACTATGCTGGGAACTTAGGCATGCGCTTCAGAACTCTTTCACTAAGCACCTGGCACTTAGGTGTAAACAAGATGTTAGAGCAGGTCAGATTAGTTCTCATCAGATATCATCTACCTGCAGTCATCGTTTGGAACACCAGGGGAACATTGGCAGTAATTGCTGAAGACGGAAGTTGGGTTACAATTTACAAATAAATTTATGTAATCTCATGTAGCACGTTCCATTACACCTTTTCACTGTGTTAATCGTCTCAATAAATCCAGCATAAGTAATATACACAGAATCCTGCCAAGGGTGCAACAGCAAATGGTATTTTCTGCAGAAAGCTGACCTCAGAGGTTTAAGGTGGATGCCTTAAAGCTGAAGGGGTGCTAATTAGGGGAAAAAAAAGCTGAAATCTGCAGGGTTGTAGGAGGAAAACATTGGTTATGTCTTTACTGGTGAATTAGGTGGTGTCAGAGTGTTTTCCTGGGCTGGGCACTTGACCACCTGTATTGTCAGAGTAGTCCTCAACATGGTTCTGGTGCAGACCTGGTAGAAGCCTCTAACATCATTCCTGGGCACTACTTGAGAATTAACACGGGCCAGTGGTCATTTCCAAGAAGCATGTTGTTTGTCACCACTCTGCTTTGGAGAACAAGATAGCTGAACTCCATGTGCATGTAGGCCCTTTGGCACCAGCTGGCCTCAGCACCTGAGGTCAGTCCCAGCTATTTTCAGTTTACTGAGGTGGACACAGGCTCTTGGTGACTGCAGGTTTAGATGCTGAACTGTACAGCTACCCCTGAAATGATGCTCTGTGGAAAGGACTGTACTGATCTTAAAGCGACCCGTAATCTTTTGCTACCAATTTCAGAGCCTTCAGCTTTAACGCTTGGTCAATATGCACACCCCCGTTCCTGTACCGGTATGCCGACGGAGCATTAACTGTAAGGTCCACGGGCACAGTCCTTCGGTTTGGATGGACATTTTCAGTAAAGAAATCAAAAGCTAAATAAAGCCACAGGTAGGAGCTTTGAAACGAACAAGTAACAGTTTTTTCCACTTCGATGTTGCCTACGAGCAAAACCATCACTTGTGAATAGCAGCAAATCAGTTCTCTTGTTACAAGTTCTGGATGACACCTGACAAAGTTTCTCTTTTGAAAGTGGCAGTTCTATGTCTCTTACAGTAGGCTATTTGTTCCCTGGTAAGAAATTTAACAAAGGGCTTATTCCTCTTTCTTTTGAACAAGTAAATATATATAGGAAAGACTGTTTGTGAATGATACAACCTTCATTCACTAAGACATGAGCAACCTCATGTCTTAGGAAATGGCTCTGAAGTATTCTCAAAAGTTTGAACAGTGACTGTGTTCTACCCATCTAAGGAGATGGCTTCTATCGAGCCATTGATTTTTCTCAGTGCTTTGGATGGTGGCTTGAGAGTTTTTGCTGTGTTGCAATTAGCCAGGGAAGAGGCAAATCACTTTTGAAGTTAGCCCATACACACATTCGCTATTTGTGATATGCGTGAAAATTAATTACAGTTTGAATTTACTCAGCAGAAAGAGGAACTAGTGAATCACAATTTACAGTTCATTGAATAAATGTCAGTTATTGATTCTGTGGTTGAGTACCAGTGAGGTAATGCCATGTTTGCTACTCATTAGAGGTGACACAGCACAATATATCATAAAATGTAATTAGGGGAACATCAATCATTTAAAATATGCAGCTAAGATTAAATATATTGCTATGCACAGAGAAATGAAAGGGCTCATTAACAACATAGTGTAACGTGACAGCAAGAGAGAGCTTGATTTTCAAAAAAGGAATCTTCCACTGTGTTGAAGATCATGACAAGCCTCTTCTTCATAGTTTAATTAAGATTTTAATCTGATTTTGCTTCTGCTGCTAGAACAGATGAACTTTCATGCATGCCATTTTGTCAAAAATATTTATGATAATGTTCGTTAACTGTTGATTAATAGAACTTTTGATTAAGGCTCTTTTAAGATTGGGCAAATGTCTTTTTGAATGGGGTGTTCAGTTCATCTTTGCCAAGATCTGAAATTGCGGTTGTTTGATCACAACTTACTCCAACAAATCTTTATGATTTTTTGATCTCTCACTTATGTGGAGACACAGTGAGTCAGGACAATGAGAAGCAGAGAGTGAGGAGCAAATTAAATCTTTACCTTACTGTGAGGGAACTTCTTCAAGGTGCTAGTGGAAAAAAAAAAAATCAGAGGAAAAGTTAGCATCCTGACACCCTTCTACTTCTTTCTTTAACAATGCAAGTAAAATTTCAGTAAGGGTGTTTCTTGCAGCTCCGTAAAGCACAATTCTAGTCTGTGAGCTGTTAGAAATGCTTGAAAAGTTGAAGGCCTGTAGAGAAGGCTAATTTTAGCTCCCTCTACAGTGGAGGGATTCAATTGTTGTGAATGGTGTGAAAATGATCTTTTTTACCCCTGCCTGCAGAGTCCCTCATCTGTTCGGTCCTAGGCTGCTCTTTCATCTGGTCTGCCAGGATGAAGCAACAGCTGAGAAGAGAAGTCTCCTAGGAAAAGAAACACTACCAAATAGCTTTGCTAATTCTGCCACTTGAAAAGCTTTAAAATTTTCCTTACCTGAGGGAGAAATGGATTTTATAAGTAATCTAGTTTTAGGAAGTGTGGCTCTGTGAACAAGGGCCTCATTATGCCATGTGCTGAACAGGAGGCAAAGATCTCTAGCAGAGAATTTCCTTGTTTTTAATGATTCTTAGGTATTCAGACCCAGATTGTTATTCTAATATGAAGCAAACTATAGCAGAATTTCCACTCATGCTGGAAGTTGTTAGTTTTCAGATATCCTTACTTGTCCTCTCCCTTTTTGCATTTAATAAAAAAGAGATATCTGGCCACAATAGAATGGTTAAAACATGAATTTTAGTTGCATATATATTCCTTCTCTTTTTTTCTCTGTTTTTCGTCCCTTCTCTCAGGGCTACATGTGCATTGGCAGCTAAACTACTTACTGAAAAAAAGTTCCTTGAAATGTCAATGCCACCATGCCCCAAGCCAGGGGGTCCTTTGCTCAGTTAAAATTTAAAGCCAGAACTAGGACTCATGGCACCAAGCCTGTCAGAGTTCAAGGACCATCTGGATGATGCTCTTAGTCATATGGTTTAGTTTTAGGTAGTCCTGTGAGGATCAGGGAGTTGGACATGAGGATCCTTATGAGTCCCAGTGTAAGATATTATATATTTTATGACTCTGGCACTCTGTGAACACTCGGTTTGGTGTCAAGGCTGGAATCCAGCCCTTCGTCAGAGATTTTCTGTGGATGCAAAACCATCCCCAGGACTTGAGTCCTAAACCAGATCATCTGTAGATCATGTTTTATTCACATGAAATTCAATCCCAGTAGCCATGTCTGTGCAAAAATGCTATTTTACCAGTACCACCATGTCCTCTCTCCAATCTTTCAAATGAGCCGTCCTTCCACATTTTCTGTAACAGGTTTCCCAGAAGCCTGCTGGTTTCTGTTGACATGCCTATGATTCTGAAAAGGAGAACATAACAAAGTGGGAAGGAAGAGGGACTAGACTGTAGGACTATAGGCAAGCAGTACCCTCAGGCCATTCCCATCCTAAGCAACATCAGTGAGAAATGGTCTTCAATAGGATAACAGATGGTCTTGATTGTATTGATCACAGGCAACTCCAAGGCTATAGGTCTGTTAACTAGACATTTAACAGAAGCTTATGTACCTATCATGCTTGTAGATCCCTATGTGGAGGACTCAAGGGTTGGGACACTTGCCTGCACACAGGCTACTTCGGGTAGGTAAGGGTAGGTTAGGTATCCTGTTTGTTTTCCAGCTGCCACTTCTGTAGGGCATGGGTCTCTTGAACTTCCTGCATCCTGTCATAGAATCATAGAATGGTTTGGTTTCAAAGGGACCTTAAAGATCATCTAGTTCCAATCATCTAGTTCCACCCCTCCACGAGACCAGGTTGCTCAAACCCTCATCCAGTCTGGCCTTGAACACTTCCAGGGAAAGGGCATCCACTTCTCTGAGCAACTTCTTCCAGTGCCTCACCACATTCTCAGTGAAGAATTCTTTCCTGATACCCAATCTAAATCTCCCCTCTTTCAACTGAAACCCATTAACCCCTGTCCTGTCACTACAGGTCCTTGTAAAAAGTTCCTCCACATCTTCCTTGTAGGCTCCTTCAGATACTGAAAGGTGCTATAAGGTCTCCCTGGAGCCTTCTCCATACTGAACAAGCCCAACTCTCTCAGCCTGTCCCCATAGCAGAGGGGCTCCAGCCCTCTGAGCATCTTCGTGGCCTCCTCTGGACTCGCTCCAACCGGTCTATATCCTTCTGATATTGAGGGCTCCACATCTGGACGCAGCACTCCAGGTGGGGTCTCACCAGAGCAGAGTACAGGGGCAGAATCCCCTCCCTCGCCCTGCTGGCCACACTTCTCCTGATACAGCCCAGGTTACGGTTGGCTTTCCGGGCTGCCAGCGCACACTCATGTCCAGCTTTTTATCCACCAGTGCCCGGTGTAAGTACCTGTGACAACCTAGGGCCCCTAAACTGGCTTCACTTGCAAGTATGTGGGGAATTGAATCAAGTTCCTAGAGTTAGTATGAACTGAACTCTGCCCATCTCTCTGCTGTGTTGATGTATTTTGAGCAAGTCACAATAGGTCCCTTTCTAGTCACACAAGAGAGTCATTGGACCAGTGTTAGATGTCTGCCTGAGACGAGACATACTTGGAAAGGGTAAGTGACGCTCTAGCAGTGCATGTTTTCCACCACTGATGATTTAGGGTGCCCAGATGACTCGCTTTAATGCACAGGGCTTACATAGCACACAGTTACATTCAGTCAGGGGAATCCCTGAGTGCAAATTGGTTTTTCCTCTTTTTCTCTCTCTCTCTCTTTTTTCTTTTTTTTTTTTTTCCATTGTCATCTTTAGAGATGAGGGCAAACAAAGAGGCAGAATAGCGGAACCACTGACAACCTGTTGTTTTTCTTAAAAAGAGTGAAAGGATCTGCTAAAAACAAAATGTCTTGGCAAATGAAATCAGTTGCACCTGCAGTGCTGCACATTTACATACCCCCCCCCCAAGCTTACCTTGTATGTGTTTGGAACCTTTTATTTTAAAGAAAAGCAGGAGAACGAAAGTAAATCGGAGGCCCCAGAATATTCTTTGAAATTTGAACAGTCTTAGCATGTGATAGGACATAAATTAGTGATGCTTGATCCTACACCAAGACAAAGCTCAGCTTCAATTTCTCAAAAGTGTGTCCACTTAGACATTGGTTTCATGTAGGTATGTGGGGCAAGGACATGCACATTTAGGTTTCATTTTTAGATGTTACCACAGAATCTCAAGAACAGTTCCTGTAACACTGGTAACTTTACTGTGTTTGACAGGTAAATAATAGTCTGAAACAAATGAAAATGTCTAAAATTCTCTATTTATATTCTAAGGCTTTTTTTTTTTTTTTTTAGATTTTCTGGAATATTTAATTCTAAGACAGTAGAGAAAATTATAAACAAAATTTTTCCAGTTGAATAAAGTAAGTCTTGGTATTAGAAAATGTAAAAGCAGGGTAGGAAATGCTGCTGCAAGCTATGCCTTTAATGTATCTCTAATAGTATTTCACATGCATGTGTAATGTACATCTGTGGTGTGTTGGTCAATAATGGTGCAGAAAGAACTAAGTAAATTGACTACCTGTATAAATTCAGACCCAAGACAGTAATTGCATAATTAATGTGTATTACACAGCTTTAGCTGGAAACTTACAAACCTCATCTACTTAGCAATATACATTTAAATAATGTTTCAGAATTCCAGGGAGACACTACAGCGTACGAATAAAATAGCATTAATCCATGCCTAGTTGAGTTGAAAGCACAGTCAGAATATATGAATTTATTTAAAGCAATCCATGAATGTGCCCCAGTGCTTTCTTACAAAGTTAGCCATGTAGAGAACCTTTGTTAGTTTCCTTTTTATCTTTATTTTCAAATGAAAGGAACAATTAAAGAGAGTATTTAGCTAAATAAAGAAGAAAAGGCAAGGTAAAAAAAAGAAAAAGATTGTGAGTCAGCCAGTCTTTCTGTATCATTCAACAGGCAGCAGACAGAAATTGGCAGCAGGCCATCCTTCTCCATAGGTGAAGGCAGCAGTCTGAGCTCCACTGAACAATGACTTTTCCTAATGCATCAAAATTACAGTGACAACTGTGTTAAATAACTTTCTCTTGGAAGTGTGTGTAAGCTTCAGATGTGTTATTACCTCTCACAATTGTTAATTTGGTGAGGTAGTCTACTGGTTGCCTATTGAGCTGCAGTACAGTGAGCATGAATACAGTTAGTTGGTCATGGACTTGAGAGTTTTAAATACATGGTCTGACTTTTGGAAGGTTTAGTAATTCTTCATGTCTCTCTCTGTATTGACAAGTAGATGGTTTTTAAAGCATTCATTCCACTGATGGAACCAAAAAGGGAGAGATGTGAAAGACACAGGATTTTCCAAGAGTCAGTGTTGACTTTGATCTTAGACCAAGAGCTCAGAATTTGCCATTGTCATGAAAGCACAAGATAATTCAACTTGGGAGGGACCTCAGGACACCTCTAATTCAACATTCTGTGATTGGTGAGGATGGACTGCACTATATTTAAAGTAAGAGCCACTCCTGATTGTATTCAATTAAAGCCTATAAAATCACCTTTTCATGCTCTACTCACTTTAACTGTTGCAGCTGTACTGCTGTTGTTTATACAGGCTGCAGGGTTTTGGACCTCCTAAACATTTCAGGTTTTCCAAAGACTGTGCAAAAATTTTTATATGCACAAAGACATCCTAACAAACATCCTCATAGTAAATGTGACTTCAGAAATGGACAAATACCTTTTGAGAGTAGGGGTGAATGAATTCTACCTTTTATATCAGGGTGAGATGAACTTTTTTGGGGCTCCACTAGATACTGAGTACTTTCCATCGGTTTCTAATGGAAGCTTAGACACCACTTACATTTACATGTCTACACCTAAGTATGATGCTGAATGAAATCCTACTCCAATTTATCATCAGATCAAATCAGTTGCTGATGTGGGTGCCTAGTGCTGTTTAATTTCATCATAGAATCACAGAATGGTTTGAGTTGGAAGGGACCTTAAAGACCATCTAGTTCCAACCCCCCTCCCATGGGCAGGGACACCTTCCACTAGACCAGGTTGCTCAAAGCCTCATCCAGCCTGGCCTTGAGCACTTCCAGGGATGGGGAATCCACAGCTTCT